>NW_007234968.1:0-9727 GCF_000164805.1 Carlito syrichta
GATCACTCGTCTCAGGTTTACCTCGTAGTCCAAAAACTACTGCTGGACATTCGTTTTTGCATTGACAATGTGGGATTAGGAGTTCCCACATATTTAGGATGTATACTTAAGGGGGAACCAGCAATCATCGATTCCAGGTCCCTGGGAAACTTCTTGGCATATGTGTATTGGTATATAAGAGCATGCACTTCTATGTCACCAGAAAATAACCGGGAGTATTCCTGATAATAAAAAAAAGAATGTGGGTTATGGGAGACCTCAATCCATTTCTACAGGGCTCCACTATAAGGGTTTATCTGGAATCTGGGCTTCTAGTTGTCCAAATTCTTCAGAGCAGGTTGCCACTTGGAAAAGACAAGTGTCATTACAGATTCTCAGCAACCTTCTGGTCCTATTGAGTGTTGTAACTAAGAACCAGTCAGTGCAATTCAGTTGGGTTTCTCAGCACTACTAAAGGCAGATTACAGGAATAAGGCATCATCTTGCAATATTTGTGTATAACTCGTCTTGAGATGTACCCTGTTATCCTAAAATATCAGTTTGTGAATCTATTTAATATGGCCTGATGCGTTGGGGTTGCTAAGCATGTAGTACATATTTTTAAAGGTAACCAGGAATCACGGATTCCACGTACCTGGGAAACAATGGGGCATCTGTCTGTTTGCATACAGAATTTTGGAATCCAGATCGCCAGGGAAAATCAGGCTCTTGCTGAGAACGAGAAGAGAATGCGGGATGAGGGGTCCTGAACAGTCAACATCTATATGGCCTCTTGATAAGGTTTAATGAGGAATCTGGGATTGTAGGTCCTTCCATTTTTCAGAGCTACTTGCTACGTGGATACCTAAAATCTCTTATTACAGATCCAAGCGATTCCGGTCCCTTTGATAGTTGTAATTGAGTATCTGAACCTACAATTTCGTTTGTTTCTTATCCACATCTTCGGCCATAGTCCAGTTCCCCAGGTATCAACTGGCATTTTGCTACAAAATCCCTCGCTTCATGTTACCTCAAACTGAAATTTCCTTTGGTAAGGCTGGTGGAAATTCGGATATTCGGTTTAGATTATTATACATTTTTACGATGTCTTGTTAAGGGGAACCTGGAAGCTTTGATTACAGCTCCCAGGTACTTATATGGGAGTCTTTGTATTGATATCCAAACAACTGGAATTCTATGTTCATCAGGAAATATCTCGGGTGTTGCTGAGAATTAAGCAGGAATTTGCGAAATGAGAATTCTCATATACGGGAAACAACATGGCTTCTAACTACGGAAGAATAAGGAATCTGGGTTACATGAGTCCTCAAATGCCAAAAACCTACAGGGAGTCATACTAAGGGAGAAAAATTATCAGGGATTTGTAGCACTTATCTGGGGAATGGGAGCCCTCATATACAGGAAACTTCACAACCTCTGGCTAAGGACAAACAAGGAATCTGGGTGACACATTTCCTCAATCCAAAAAATCTACAATGCGTCTTTCTAAGGGCTAAACCTGGATCAGGGTTTCGAAGAAGGACTCTCGGGAATGGGAGTCTTCATATACAGGACACTACACAGCCTCTACCTAAGAAAGGTTAAGAAATTTGTTTTTGACTACTCCTCAATGCCAAAAATCTACTGGGTGTCTTGCTAAGGGCTAAGCAAGAATCAGGATTTCGAAGCAAGGATCAGGGGAATGGGAGTCCTCATATACAGGAATCTGCACAGGCTCTTGCTAACGAATCTGGGTTACATGAGTCCTAAATTCCAAAAATGTTCAGGGCGACTTGATAAGGCCAATAAGATTCGAACTTCAACGTCCCCATATTTTTCAGAGCTGTATCCTATGTGCATATTAGGAATCACTCATTGCAGAAGTCTGGCAATATTCTGGTCCTCTAGACTGTTTAAACGAAAATATGGCACTAAAAGTTCATTTAGATTCTGGATCCTCTAACGCCAAATTCCAGGACACAAGTAATCATCTCAGGTGTTTTGAATGTAAGCCCTGAGTTCTGGGTTACCTCGTACTCCAGAAACTTCTGGTAGTATCAGCTATTCGGAATTAGGAACTTGGGTTTACATGTTGCACCATGTTTAGAAGGTATTTTTGGGGGGCACCAGGGTCTTGGTTTACAAGTCCATAGGAGCATTCTGGAGTCTTTCTATTGAGAGCCACGTGTCTGGACTTCTAGGAAACGGGAAAATATCTGGTCGTTCTACTGAGAACGAAACAGGAATCTCGGACACTATATCCCCAGAAAGTTTCTACTCATGTTAGCAATGTGGAACAAGGAAAATCAGTTTTCATGTGACCAGCAAACTTCTGGGCAATTGTTGATTTTTCCTTGGCTTAAGGTAGTTCTGATACCTAGAGGCCTATGGGAATTTGTTAAATGCTAATCAGGAATAAGGAGTCCCAGGCCCCAAGTTTTCAGAACTAATTCTTGTATACCTACCAAAAATCTGTCATTACCGAATCCCAGGAACCTGCTGTTCCTCTTCTTAGTTGTAATAGAGAATCTGGCCATAAGCTCGGCTTTTTTTGCAGGATTCTGTAAGACATGATTCCACAACCCAAGGAATTATGTTGCCATTATTCATGTAATTTCTGACTTCAGGTTTACCTCCTAAACCAGAAACTACTACTGGAAATTTAGATTGATATTCGTAACTTGGGATTAGGTTTTCCTAAATATTTTCTTAAAGGGGATCCAGCAATCTTGAATTCCAGGGCCCATAGGTCCTTTTGGGCTTAGGATTATTGGTATATAATAATTAGCACTTCCACATTGCTAGGTAACTCCCGGGAGTCTTACAGAAAACAAAAAGAATCTGGGTTATGGGGGTCGCCAATCCAAGAATTCTACATGGACACCTTATAAGGGCTAATCTGGAATCTGGTATTTTGTTTGCACACATTCTTTAGGGCTACAGGCCTCTTGGATATGACAATTATGTCATTATAAATTCTCAGCAAGCTTCTGATAGTCTTGATATTTGTAACCGAGAATGTGGACCCTCAAGTCCGTTGGGTTCCTTAGGACAACAAAGGGCAGATTCCAGGACCCAAAGTATCTTATCGCCATATTTGTATGTAACTATCGTCTTAAGATGTACCTTGTAATCCTAAAAATTCTGTTTGTCCTTCTTCTCTGTTAGGGGCGTGGTGTTTTGTGGTTGCCAAATATATATTACGAACTTTTAAGGCTAAGCAGAATCCATGGATTCCATGACCCTGGGTAATTTCTGCCCATCTCCCTATTTTTATACAGAGTTTTAAAATCCAGATCATGAGAAAAAATCAGGGCATCTTCCAGAGAACGAAAAGGATATCCGGTTCTTGGAGTTCTCATTCGCCAGAATCTACAGGGCCTCCTGATAAGGTTTAATTAGCAATCTGGTTTCAGGGACCCTACATTTTTCAGAGTTACTAGCTCCGTAGATACCCTTAATCGGTCTTACAGATCCCCAGGAACACTCTATTCTCTTGAAAGTTGTAATCGAGGATCTGGCCCAATATCCTTTTGTGTCTTATGAACATCTAGGACCATAATCAAGTACTCCAGGAATCAAATGGCATATTACTACCAAATCCCTTGATTCAGGTTACAGCACAATACAGAAATTTCTTGTGGTCGGGCTGGTGAGAATTGGGATATTGACTTTAGGAGAGTCCACATTTTGGGGAGGTCGTGTTAAGTGGAACCAGGAATCTTGGATTCCAGTTCCCCAATAACCTTATGGGAGTCTTTCTTGATATTCAAACAACTGGAATTGTAGGTCACCATGAAATATCTCAGCGCCTTGGTGAGAATGAAGCAGGAATCTGGGTAATGGGGGTCCTCATATACAGGAAATTACACTTCCTCTTGCTAAGTGAGAATGAGGAATTTAGGTTGCACGAGTCCTCAGCCCAAAAATCCACAGGGCGTCTTACTAAGAGGTATCCACGAATCAGGTTTTTAATATAGGAAGCTGGGTAGTGGGAGTCCTCAAATACAGTAATTTGGACTACCTATTGCTAAGAAAAATAAGGAATCTTGGTTACACGTGTCCTCAATCCCTAAAAAACGTCAGGGTGTCTTGCTAATGGCTAAACACAAATCAGGGTATTGAAGCAAGAATCTTCGGAAATGGGGTCCTCATATACAGGCAAATACATGGCTTTTTACTAAGAAAGAATAAGGAATCTGGGTTTCACGTGATCTCTATCCCAAAAGAACTACAGGGCCTCTTGCTATGGGCTAAATAAGAATAAGGGATTCGAAGCAGGAATGTGGGTAATATTCCTCATAACAGGAAACTTTGAGGCCTCTTCCTAAGGAAAAATAAGGATTCTGTTTTGCGCAGTTCCTCAATCACAAAATCTATATGGCATCTTGCTAAGGGCTAAACAAGAATCAAGGTTTCAAAACAGGAATCTGGGAAAAGGGAGTTCTCATATACAGGATACTACACAGCATCCAGCGAAGGAAGAATAAGGAATCTGTGTTACACGAGTCCTCAATCCGAAAAAATACTCAGGACGTCTTGCTACTAGACAAACAAGAATTAGGGCTTCGAGCTCCCCTCATGTTTTGGAGCTATTTAGCACGTGGATATTAGGAATCAGTCAGCTCAGGACTACAGCAACATTCTGGTCCTCTTGGTACTTGTAAACGTGTATCTTGCACTGCAAATCCGTTAGGTTCCTTGGGACAACTAAGGCCAGGTTCCAGCACAAAAGGGATCATTTTGCCATATTTGCATGTAACTCTTGGTCTCAAGATGAACTTTGTTATTCTCAAACTTCCATTTGTCCTTTTATTTAGAGAGGTGCCGAGGGTTTTGCAGTTTCCAAATGTTTAGTAAGTATACTTAAAGGTAACCAGGAATCATGAATTCCCTGACCCTAGGAAACTTGTGGGCATCTGTCTTTAGTATACAGAGTTTTTTAATACACATCGACAGGGAAAATCAAGGCATCTTGCTGAGAACGAAAAGAAAATCCGGGTTGTTGATTTCTCATTCGCCGAAGTCTACTGGGCCTCTGATGAGGTTTAATCAGGAATCTGGGCTTTTAGGTCCCCATATTGTTAGGGTATCTTGAACAAGCGAAACAGGAATCTTGGATTCCAATTGCCCAGGAAACTTCTGGGAGACTTTCAATTGATATCCAAACAACTTTAATTCTACATCACCACGAAATATCTCGGTGTCTTGCTGAGAATGAAGCAGGAATCTGGGTAATGGGAGTCCTCATATACTGGAAACTTCATGACTCTTGCGAAGGATGAATAAGGAATCTGGGCTACATGGGTCCTGAATACTGAAAATCTACAGCACGTCTTGCTAAGGGCTAAACAAGATCAGGTCTTCGAGCACCTCTCATGTTTTAGAGTTCTTTGGTATGTGGATATTACGAATCAATCATTCCTGTCCTCCAGCAACACTCTGGTACTCTTGATAGTTCTGAACAAGAATCTGGCACTAGAAGTCCATTTAGATACTCGGAACATCTGATTCCAGGTACAGGACACTCGAAATTCTTTCGGATTTTTTGTATGTAAGCCCTGACCTCTGTATTACCTCTTACTTGAGAAACTTCAGTGGCTCCGCTGTTTGTTATTAGGACTTTGGGTTTACGTGTTCAATTTTTTAGGAGGTATTATCGGAAGAGAACCAGGAATCTAGATTCCATGTCCCTAGGCATGTTCTTGTCATCTTTCTATGTGTATACAAGAGTCTGGACTTCAAGGCCAATAGGAAACATCTCGTCGTTTTGCTTAGAATTAAGTGGGAATCTGGGTCACTGTGTCCCTTAAAAGATTCTACAGGCTTTACCTAAGAGGAATTAGGAATCTCGGTTTCCATGTAATTTGCAAACATCTGGGCATTTGCTAAATTATCCGTGGCTTAAGGCAGTGCTCATACCTAGGAATCAACAGGGACTTTAGCAAATGCTAATCTGGAATCTGGGAGTCCTGGTTGTCATATTATTCAGAGCAACATCCTATATGCCTACCAAAATTTGGGCATTGCCGTTCCCCAGGAACGTGTTGCACCTCCTGATAGTTGTAACTGGGAATCTGGCTTACTGGTTCGTTTGTTTCACAGGATCCTGTAAGGCTACATTCCACAACCCACGCAATCATCTGCAATTCGTTAAAGTGATCACTGGTCTCAAATTTACCTCATAGTACAGAAACTACTGCTGGACATTCGTTTTCACACTAAGAATGTGGGATTAGGGCTTCCCACATATTTAGGATATATACTTAAGGTGGAACCAGTAATCTTCGAATCCAGGTCCTTGGGAAACTTCTTGGAGTATATGTATTGGTATGTAGGAGTATGTACTTCTACGTCACCAGATAACATCCGGGCATCTTTCTGATAATAAAAAACGAATGTGGGTTATGGGAGGCCTCAATCCATTTCTACAGGGCTCCGTTATAAGGGCTTACATGGAATCTGGGCTTCTTGTTCTCCAAATTCTTCAGAGCATGTTGCCACTTGTAAAGGACAAGTGTCGTTATAGATTCCCTGCAACCATCTGGTCCTCTTCATTGTTTTAACCAAGAACCAGTCCGTGCAATTCAGTTGGTTTTCTCGGCACAACTAAAGGCAGACTACAGGACTAAGGCCTCATCTAGCAATATTTGTGTGTAACTCTTCTCTTAAGATGTACACAGTAATCCTAATAATTCCTTTTGTGAATCTATAAGATATGGCCTGGGGGGTTGGGGTTCCTAAGCATGTTTACATATTTTTAAAGGTAACCAGGAATCACGGTTTCCACGTCCCTGGGAAACAGCTGGGCATCTATGTGCATACAGAGTTTTGGAATCCAGATCGCTAGGAGATATCAGGCTCTTCCTGAGAACGGGAAGAGAATGTGGGTCCAGGGGTCCCCAACCGTCAAAATCTATATGGCCTCTTGATAAGGTTTAATGAGGAATCTGGGCTTGTAGGTCCTTCCATTATTCAGAGCTATTTGCCACGTGGATACCTAAAATCTCTTATTACAGATCCAAGCGATTCTGGACCTTTCGATAGTTGTAATTGAGTATCTGAACCTACAAATTCGTTTGTTTCTTATCCACATCTTCAGCCATAATCCACTTACCCAGCTATATACTGCCATTTTGCGACAAAATCCCTCGCTTCAGGTTACCTGAAAATACTGAAATTTCCTGTGGTCAGACTGGTGGAAATTGCAACAGTTGGTTTAGAATATTCCATAATTTTACTATGTCTTGTTAAGGGGAACCTGGAAGTTTGGATTACAGATCCCAGGTACTATATGGGAGTTTTCTATTGATATCCAAACAACTGGAATTCTATGTTCATCAGGAAACATCTCGGGTATTGCTGAGAATTAAGCAGGAATTTGCAAAACGGGAATCCTCATATACGGGAAACTACATGGTGTCTTACTACAGAAGAATAAGGAATCTGGGTTACACAAGTCCTCAAATCCAAAAAATCTACAGGGAGTCTTACTAAGGGAGAAAAAGTATCAGGGAATTGAAGCACGAATGTGGGGAATGGGAGTCCTGATATACAGGAAAATTCACAACCTCTTGCTAAGGACGAAAAGGGATCTGGGTGACACATGTCCTCTATCCGAAAAATCTACAGGGCGTCTTTCTAAGAGGTAAACAAGTATCAGGGTTTTGAAGCCAGACTCTCGGTAATAGGAGTCTTAACTTAGAGGAAACTACACAGCCTCTGCCTAAGAAAGGATAAGAAATCTGGTTTTCCCAAACCACAATGCCAAAAATCTACTGGGCGTCTTGCTATGGGCTAAACAAGAATCAGGATTTCGAAGCAAGAATCTGGGAAATGGAGTCCTCATATACAGGAAACTACACGGGCTCTTGCTAAGGAAGAATAACGAATCTGGGTTACAAGAGTCCTCAATTCAAAAAATGTTCAGGGCGTCTTGACAAGGCCTACAACACTCGGACTTCGACGTCCCCATATTTTTCAGAGTTGTATCCTATGTGCATATTAGGAATCACTCATTCCAGTAGTTCCACAACATTCTGGTCCTCTCAATAGTTTAAACGAAAATATGGCACTACAAGTTCATTTATATTCTGCATCCTCTAACTCCAAATTCCAGGACAGAAGAAATCATCTCGGGTGTTTTGAATGTAAGCCCTGAGTTCAGGGTTACCTCGTACTCCAGAAACTTCTGGTAGCTCAGCAATTCGGAATTAGGAACTTGGGTTTAGATGTTGCACCATGCTTAGAAGGTGTTTTTGGGATGGCACAAGGGTCTTGGTTTACAAGTTCATAGGAGCATTCTGGAATCATTCTATTGGGAGCCACGTGTTTAGACTTCTAGGAAACGGGAAATATCTAGTCGTTCTTCTGAGAACGAAACAGGAATCTCGGACACTATGTCCCCAGAAAGTATCTACTCATGTTCGCAATGTGGAACAAGGAAAATCAGTTTTCATGTGACCAGCAAATCTGGGCAGTTGTTGAT
This sequence comes from Carlito syrichta, assembly GCF_000164805.1. NCBI lineage: Eukaryota > Metazoa > Chordata > Mammalia > Primates > Tarsiidae > Carlito > Carlito syrichta. The sequence goes on from NW_007234968.1 coordinate 8,468, forward strand.
TTTTCCCTGACTTAAGGTAGTTCTCATACCTAGATGCCTACAAGAATTTGTTAAATGCTAATCAGGAATTAGGAGTCCCAGTCCCCACACTTCTCAGAACTAATTCCTGTATACATACCAAAAATCTGTCATTACCGATTCCCAGGAACCTGCTGCTCCTCTTCCTAGTTGTACCAGAGAATCTGGCCATCTGCTCCGCTTTTTTTGCAGGAGGCTGTAAGCCCAGATTCTGCAACCCTACGTATCATGTTGCCATTTTTCGTGTAATTTCTCACTTCAGGTTTACCTCCTAATCCAGAAACTACTACTGGAATTTTAGAGTGATATTCGTAACTTGGGATTAGGTGTTCCCAAATATTTAAGACGTTTTCTTGAAAGGGATCCAGCAATCTTGGATTCCAGGGCCCTTCTGACCTTTTGGACTTATGACTATTGGTATATAATAGTTTGCACTTCCACATTGCCAGGTAACTTCCGGTATTCTTACTGAGAACAAGAAGAATCTGGGTTATGGGGGTCACGAATCCAAGAATTCTACATGGACACCTTATAAAGGCTAATCTGGAATCTGGGATTCGATTTCCACACATTCTTTAGGGCTACAGGCCTCTTGGATATGATTATTTTTTCATTATAAATTCTCAGCATCCTTTGGAACGTCTTGTTTGTTGTAAGCGAGAATGTGGACTCTCAATTTTGTTGGGTACCGCGGGACAACAAATGGTATATTCCAGGACCGAAAGGATCTTATCGCCATATTTGTATGTAACTATCGCCTTAAGATGTACCTTGTAATACTAAAACTTCTGTTTGTCCTTCTACTCCGATAGGGGCCATGTGTTTTGTGGTTGCCAAATATATATTATGTACTTTTAGAAGTAAGCAGGATTCATGGATTCCACGAACCTAGGTAATTTCTGGGCTTCTGCCTATTTTTATACAGAGTTTTAAATCCAGATCACAAGAAATAATCAGGGCATCTTACAGAGAACGAAAAGGAAATCCAGTTCTAGGTGTTCTCGTTCTCCAGAATCTACATGACCTCTTGATAAGGTTTAATCAGCAATCTGGCTTCAGGTTCCCTACATTTTTCAGAGCTACTAGCTCCGTAGATACCCTTAATCAGTCATTAGAAATCCCCAGGAGCATTCTATTCTCTTGATAGTTGTAATCGAGAATCTGGTCCAAATATCCTTTTGAGTCTTATGAACATCTAAGACCATAATCAGGTACTCCAGGAATCTAATGGCATAATGCTAC
>NW_007234969.1:0-9861 GCF_000164805.1 Carlito syrichta
CATGTGCAGGTATCTTTTTTATAGAGTAATTTGAGTTCTTCCCGGTAAATTTTCAGTAGGGGGATTGTGAAGTCATATGGAAGGTAGATTTTTAGATCTTTTAGGAATCGCCACGCTGTTTTCCACAGAGGTTGTACTAGTCTACACTCCCACCAACAGTGTAGAAGTGTTCACTTTTTGCCGCATCCTCTCCCGCATCTGTTGATTTTTGAGTTATTGATGATAGCCATCCTAACTAGAGTTAGGTGGTATCTCAGTGTAGTTTTAACTTGTATTTCTTTGATGACTAATGAGGATGAGCATTTTTTCATGTATCTGTTGGTTTCTTGTATGTCTTCATTTGAGAACTGTCCATTCATATCTTTTGCCCACTTTGTAATGGGGCTGTTTGTTTTCTTCTTTTCGGCATGCTTAAGCTCCTTGTAGATCATAGATGTTAGACCTTTGTCAGACACAGAATTGGCAAATATTTTTTCCCAGTCTGTGGGCTGTATCCCCACTCTTTTGATGGTTTCTTTGGCTTTGCAGAAATTTGTCAGTTTGATGAAGTCCCACTTGTCTATCTTATCTCTTATGGCATGGGTACTTGAGTTTTTGAACAAGAATTAGTTGCCAGTTCCAATATCCATAAGGGAATCTCCTGCATTTTCTAGGTTCTTTAGTTTGAGGTTTTATATTTAGATCTGTGATCCATTTAGAGTTGATTTTTGTGTACAGTGATAGGTAGGGATCTTGCTTTAATCTTCTGCATGTGGTCAGCCAGTTTTCCCAGCAGTATTTATTGAATAGGATCTCCTCTCCCCAGTTGTTGGTGATGGAGGCTTTGTTGAAGATGAGTTGTTTGAGAAACTGAGGTTTTGTTTCTGGAATCTCTATCCTGTTCCATTGGTCTATGCTTGTTCTTGTACCAATACCAGGCTGTCTTGATTATTGTAGCTTTATAATAAAGTTTAAAGTTTGGGAGTGTGATACCTCTGTTTTTTGTTTGTTTGTTTGTTTGCTGAGGATTTTTTTGGCCATTTGTGGTTATTTATGTTTCCTTATGAATTTCTGTATTATCATTTCCAGTGCTGAGAGAATGCTGCTGGTAATTTAATGGATATTGCATTAAATCTATAGGTTGCCTTTGGTAAGATGGACATATTAACAATGTTGATTCTTCCAATCCATGAGCATGAAATAATTTCCCAGTTGTTTGTGTCATTTTTTATCTCTTTGAGAAGTTTTAGTTTCTTATAGTTTTTGTTGTAACCGTCTTTCACATCTCTGGTTAGGAAGATGCCAAGATATTTGATTTTTTTCTGGCTATGGTGAATGGGATTGTGTTTTTTGTTTGAGTGTCTGTGTATTGTTGGTGTATAGAAATGCAACTGTTATTTGCACATTGATTTTATACTCTGAGACATTGCCAAAGTCCTTTATCAGGGCAAGGGGGCTTTTGACAGATTCTCTTGTGTTTTCACGGTGTAGAATCATGTCGTCTGCAAAGGGGGATAACTTGACTTCCTCTTTTCCAATCTGGATACCCCTGATCTCCTTCTTTTGACTGATTGCTCTAGCTAGGACTTCCAAAGCTATGTTGAAAAGGAGAAATGAGAGTGGGCATCCTTGTCTTGTTCTGGTTTTCAAGGGAAATGGTTCCAATTTCTGTCTGTTTAGCTGTATGCTGGCTGTGCATTTCTTGTAGATGGCTCTTACTATTTTGAGGTATGTTCCATCTATGCCTAGATGTTTGAAGGTTTTTATCAAAAAGGGGTGCTGGATTTTATCAAAAGCTTTTTCTGTATCTAATGATATAATCATGTGGTTTTCATTTTTATTTCTGTTGATGTATTTAATTATGTCTATGTTCTTGCAAATGTTGAACAAGCCCTGCAACCCAGGGATGAAGCCTATTTGGTTGTGGTGGATGATTTTTGAGATGTGTTGCTGAATCCGATTGGCTAGGATCTTGTTGATGATTTTAACATCTATGTTCATCAAGGAGATTGACCTGTAATTCTCTTTCTTTGTTGGATATTTACCTGGTTTGTATATCAATGTGATGTATCTTCATAAAATAATTTGGGAAGAATTCTATCTTTCTCGATTGCCTGGAATACTTTCAGTAGGATTGGTATCAGATCCTTCTTGTATGTTTTGTAGAATTCTGCTGGAAAGTTATCTGGTCCAGGGATAATTTGGAGATAATTTTCTAATGATATAGTCAATTTCCTGAATTGTTATTGCTCTATTTAGGGTCTCAATTTTTTCTTGTTTCAATTGGAGAGTTTTTGCAATGTCAGAAAGTCCTCCATTTCCTTTAGGTTTTCAAATTTGTTTCCATATGAGTGTACATAGTAGTCTCTGATAATCTTTTGTATTTCTTCAGGGTCATTTGTGACTTGATCTTTTGAAATTCTGATTGTGTTTATTTGGACTTTTCTCTCTTGTCTCATCAGTCTAACTAGGGGACCATCAATCTTGTTACCCTTTCAAAGAACAAGCTTTCTGTTTTGTAGATTTTTTTTTGTGTTATCTTTTTGTCTTCTACATCCCAAATTTGGGCTTTTATTTTGGTGATCTGTATTCTTCTGCTGAAGTTAGGATTTTGGTGGTCTTGCTTTTCTAGTTCCCTTAGGTGATTTGTTAGGCTATTATCTTGTGGTCTTTCCATTTTCTTCATGTGTTTTTGTAGAGATATGAATTCCTCCCCAAGTACTTTTTCATGGCAACTGAGAGGTTTTGGTAAGATGTTTATTCATTTTCATTTGTTTCCAGGTATCTTTTAATCTCTGTTTTGATTTCCATGTTGACCCAGGAGTTGCTTATCATCATTCTGTTTAGTGTCTATGTCTTTGTGAGTTTTGGAGGAACTCTGTTTATGTCGATGTTTACTTTTGTTCCACTGTTGCCTGAGATGTTGAATGGCAGAATTTCCATTTTATAAAATCTGTTTATGCATGATTTATGGACGAGGATGTGGTTGATCTTAGAGTAAATTTCATATGGTGATGAATAGAATGTATATTATGTGGTCATTGGGTGCAATGCTCTATGTATCAATTAAGTCCATTTGGTTAAGTGTCACATAGATGTTGTGGCTCTCCTTGGTGACTTTTTATCTTGATGATCTGTCTAGGGTTGTGACTGGGGTATTTAAATTCCAGCTATGATAGTGTTAGAGTCAATGTCTTTTTAAAGTTTACCTATAAGATCCTTGATGAAAGTTGGTGCTCCAATATTGGGAGCATATATGTTTTGGATGAATATTTCTTGTTGATGTATTGAACCTTTTATCATTATGTAGTGACCTCCCATATCCTTTTTAATGTTTGATAGCTTAAAGGGTATTTTGTTTGATATTAAGATAGCAACTCCTGCTTTCTTTTGTGTTCTGTTCACCTGAAATTTTGTTTCCCATCCTCTTACTGTGAGTCTTTGGGTGTCCTTCCTGCTTCTTTTTGTGTTCTGTTTACCTGAAATTTTGTTTCCCATCCTCTTACTTTGAGTCTTTTGGTGTCCTTTCTGGTGAGTAGCTTGAAGACAACATAATGTTGTCTTATGATATTTCATCCATTTTGCCATTCTATGTCTTCTCAGTGGTGCATTTAGTCCATTCACATTCAGGCTAATTATAGAAATGTGAGAGTTTATCCCTGTCATGAGGTTCTTATCAAGTTTGTTGTTTTGTTGCTGTTTGTTGTCTTTATTTTGATTTTGGGGTTGATTCATGTGTGTTTTCAATCTTTTTCCTGCATTCTTGTGAAGGGTACTGTCATTCATTTTTTTCTTTCTTCTGTGCTTAATACTTTCTTAAGTGTTTCTTATAGAGCTGATAAGCTCTTAGGGATTGAATGTAGCTGGGTAAGTAATTCTTGGTTGAAATTGTTTATCTATGTGAACTTTGAAGACTGTACTCCAAGCTCTCCTAGCCTGAAGGGTTTCTGTAAATAAATCTAGGACTATTCTAATTTGTCTTCCCCAGTAGGTAGTCTGATCTTTTTTTCTTGCTACCTTTAGTGTTTTTTCTTTTATACTACTTTGTGTAGGTGAATTACTATGTGTCTTGGAGTTGGTCTTTACATTTGTTGTCTTTTAGGGGTTCTCTGAATCTCTTGTGTTTGAGTGGGTGTGTCATTGATGAGATGAGGAAAGTTTTCTTGAATAATTTCATGGAATGATTGCTCCAGGGTGGTCTCTGTCTCTCTTGCTGCCTCAGGAAATCCAATTACTCTTAGATTAGGCCTCTTGAAATAATTGTTCATCTCTGGAAGGCTTTATTCTTAAAAACTTCTTTTCTTTGTTTTTTTTTTTTTTTGAGTTGGAGTCTTACTCTGTCACCCAGACTGGAGTGCAGTGGCTGCTCACGGCCACCACAGCCTCGACCTGCTGAGCTCTGGTGATCCTTCTGCCTCAGCCTTCCAAGTAGCCGGAATTACAGACATGCGTTACCATGCCTGGCTTGTTTTTTGATTTATTGTAGAGATGAGGTCTCGCTGCCCAAGCAAGTCTCAAACCCGTGGGCTCAGGCAATTCACTCACCTTAGCCTCCCAAAGGTGTGGGATTACAGGCTGAGCCACCAAGCCTGGTTCTTTTCTTTGTTTTTGACAGTTTGGGTTAGTTCCGTATTTTGGTCCTCAAGCTCTGAGATTCTTTATTCTGTTTGGTTAATTCTGCTTTCCATGCTTATCAGTTTGTTATTTATTTCATTCACTGTATTATTGACTGTTATTATCTCAGTTTTCAACTCCTTCAATCTTTCCTCTTGTCTCTCTTCAATTCTATTTACTCTTTCTACTAAGGTCTTGTTATCTGGGTTTGTGACTTGAGAACAGTCATTCTGGGGGCTCTTCATTGTTTACATTCCCAAGTCTGTATTCTCAGTGTCTGACCTCCCAGAAGTCTGTGCGAGACCCATATTTTTTTGGTTTTTCTTCATTAGTGTAGATTTTTCTCCCCACCTCCTTTTTCTCTCCTTTAATTCTGTAATTGAGGAATGGAGGGGTAGCTTTTACTTCTGTTTGTTCAGTCTCCTATTCTTCTTTAGATAGATCTTCTGGCTTTCTTCAATTCTGAAGCTGGATTTTGGGTTGGGTCTGTACTTTTTGCAGTTTTGAGATTTAATTGAGGAAGAAGCTGTGATTCAAAATGTATCTGCTGATCCCAGTATCCACCAACAGGAGCGTAGGCCCCCTGGAACCTACTTTCCACTGCCTTTGCATTATAGATTTGCTCCCTAAAAGCAAAATAAGATAAAGAAAAGGAAAATAATGGAAAAAGGAAGGAGTGGGGGTGAGAGGAAGGTGGAGAGGGAGAAGAGTAAGAAAGAAAATAGACAGATATACCAACTAACAAATGAAAAGAGACATTAACAAAGACAGAAAAGATTATGAAGGCAACTAAAACATACAGACAATCAAACAAACTCACAAACCAACAAAAACAACCCTGTTGATGTACTCTCCCTCAAAAAATATTCATACACAAGCAGAAAGTCTAAAAAATGCAATAAAATGGCAGAAACAAAGCAAGTATGAAATAGTAATTGAGACAGAAAGAGAGAAAAAACTAAAACAGAGAAACAAAAATGAGCAAAACAAATAGATTAAATAAAACTCACTCTGAGTTCGTTCCTGTAAGTCCAACTTCCTTTCAACTCTGATCTCCAGCCCGTCCCCTCTGCTCTCCATACAAGCTGATAGGATTGCTCTCAATGAGGGTCAGATGTCCCAGGCCTACTGTGAGAAGAGGGTGGATCAGATCTGGACTCACCTGGCTTGCTGCCTGTCAAGTCTGCCACTGAGATCTGACCTGTGTCTGATCCAGCTTGGGGGAGGGACGTCTGACTATAAGTTTGATAAGATTACCTCTACGTCCCAAGTCGGAGGCCTGGTGGAGCTGGGCAGGGCAATTAAGATCTCTGCCTGTTTCTTGGACAGAGGAAATGACTCCAGTTAATGTTTTCTCATCAGTGGTGGTGTTTCTCTCTCCAGCTTTCCCCCATCTTGTCTCTCCATTGATCAGATCCTGGGGTTCCAGCAGCTTTGCTGTCATAGGTGATGAGTATCAGCTGTATTCAGCAGGCTTTTTTCAGGAAAGTCCTGAGAATAGCTGATGATCCTGCGATCCTCTGTGCTGGTGGTTCCAATCTCAGGGCAGTGGGGGGTTGCAATCACCTCTGGAAGAGAGCCCCAGGTGCATGAACCCGAGTCTCCCTTCAGATGGACTTTCACTCACCCTTTGGCACATGCCTACTCACACAGAGAGTCTTTATAGACAATCACTTTTGCAGAGACTCTCATAGTCTGACCTGTCCCATCACCATCGTGCTGGAAGTCCCCTCATAGATATTAAAGAATATTTTGCAACACATTCTTTCTAAAAGCATTACTTTTGATTCATAATTTCATTTATTTCCATTTTGCAAAGGAAAGATTTGTATTGTTCTCTTCTCATGGGCAAAGTAAAAATGCTGTCATTCCTTACTTATAAATTACATGAGTTTATTTTTACCCTGAAATTAGTATTTTGACAGCGGACTTTATAAAATATTAGTTCAGGAAGATAATGTAATTAGAACTCAAGTGGCAGCAGGGACATCCTGACTAGAGGAATCTAGAACAAAATTCCAAACATATTTAAATGGTAAAGCAAAGCAATAGTGTGTTTATTTTAATAATCAAAGTTACAGAATAGGAAACTTAAGATGGGCTCAAAACTAGAAGATCAGTTCACAAGGACAAAATGATAGAATGGACACGAATCAATACTGAGACACTGAGCCCAATACCCATGATATCCATCCAGAAGGGATAGGGTAATATACTACTGGTGGAGATAAAAAAGATAGAACAGCAGCCTCAGAGTGATAGCATGGTACCATCAAAGATCTGTGCTTTAAAATTTGGGGCCCATAAGTAGAAACCCAATTAATACTGAAGTAGGAAAATTAAGAAAGTTGAGTATGTAGCATGTTATAAGAATTACTAAAAAAATGGAATAAAAAAAGAAATTAATTAAAAGAAATATCAGATAAGAGAGTAATTAGATTTCTATCATGTTAAAGTCAAAGTGGAACCAGATGGAATCATTTCAATACAAATATTATGTAAAGCTTCAATCAAGTAAACATTTGCCACATCTCCCCAATTCTTCCCTGCTAAAATACATGATAAATCTAAAATTCAGATATCCCCACTGTCTGAAGATGTAATGTTGATTGCCTAGAAAAACATAGATGTAAGAAGCCTGGTTAGGATGTTATACATGTGTTGTACCTCCAAAATCAATCCTTTTCCTTGTCTTGTATACATGTCTGCAGAGATTCAAGCTACATTTGCCAGTTGCTTAGAACAAGTATGCTAGTATGACTAGACTCAGGTTAATTTGATGTGGTTTGTGAAATATCTTATCTAGTTCCAAAATAAATTGCTATTCTTACTGATGTATTATAAGAAGATTATTTCAATAAGGAATCTATAAAATGATGACCTTCGCTGATTATATACTGTTTGTTTCCAAAATATTTCATTATTTTACACCAATAACAAAATAATAATAATAATAATAAAGACAGTAAATAATGACTGAACATCAAGCATTATTCTATTCTGCTTTTTTCTAAGCAGTTTAATATTAAAATATAGGGTGAAATTATGTTTTTGGATTACATAGCTTAATTTTCTATTAACAATAATATATTTTCTATCCAAAGAGCAGCTATATGCAAATATCACTTATTTAAATGAAATAATATTAAATAATCTCACTATTCAAACTTAGCACAGTAGAAATCAGAGTAGTCACAATAAATAACAAAATAATTTTGACAAAATGAGCAGCCTTCTAGATATTATTAACTTTTGAAACAAACTTGGGAGGGCAGAGAAGATGGCTGCTGAGCCAGTTGGACTATGTGAGTACCAATGTGAGAGAGTAAATGTAAAATTTTGTGTATAGGCTGGTGAGTGAGTGGGCGTGTGAGTAACTGACTGAGTGAGGGATAGAAAACTAGTGGCCAGGGCTCTCCAAAAGCAGCAGCTGGTCCCACAGCTGCTCGGCTTGGACACTAGCAATTGCCAGGACACAGAAGCCAAGTGCCATTTTTTTTAAAAGCAACAAAACCCTTTCTGGGAAGAAAATGCTGGGCAAGACAGACTAATTGGGGGCTTGTGAGCAAGTGGCCAGGGTCTTGGTGCAATAGCTGGTGCTGCAGTTTCTCTACTTGGTCCCTGGCTTTTCCCAGGTTGCAGAAAACAAACACCATTTTTTTTTAAATGGACAAAAATTTTCCTGTGAAGAAGTGGCAGGGAGAGACTACTGCCCCAGACTCTGCCTCACCACTACAGCAGGAGAGACTGCCAGCTCCAGGCTTTTCCTCACTACTTCAGCACCTGGCCAGGCACTGTTAGCAGGGGCTGTGGAGGGAGTCCAGAGGGCAGAGTCCCATGGAAGAGGACAAGAGAGGCACCCCACCACCGTCTTGAAGGTGGGGCAAGAAATTGATCTGACTTGCTCATGACATAACAATGCACTCGATCTCTGTGACTGATGGATTAACTACTCAGGGATTTGTCATCACCCAGAGGGAATATTCTGAAAGCACAAACTTTGGAGGAAGGTGATGAGTCCTGAGTCCCAGGGGTCCACCCCTACCCAGATCCAGCCAAAGGAAAAGTGTGTGGCCAGAAAAGGACGAGTAAGGACTCCAGAGAGATCAGTGGTGAGTCCAGGGCAGACTCAAACCCACTCCTCCCCAGCAATCCTCTGAATGTCAGACCAACATTGCTGGGCCACGACTGAGAAGGACAAACCCATGAAGAGCCTGGATGTGAGTCAAAATAGGAGAACTCCATTTCAGGATAAGTGTTCCCCATGAGTATACACCTGGGAAAGAGACAATCCCACAACTTCCCACTGGAGGAGATCTTCCAGACCATACAAGAGTGAGGGGATAGGACTGCAGCCCCACCCACCTCCGCTGCCCCTTCTTCATCCCAGCTCCAGACACTGGGGAAAGATTGAAAGAGAGGGAAGCTCTGCAGGAAAGACCAGCTTAGAGGAACAATTACAGAGTCTGCCACAAGAGGGCACATTTTATATTTAGTTTAATTTTTATTTAATTTTTTTAATTTTTAAAGATTGTTTGCCTGTTTGTTAGGTTGTCCATTTTAAAAATAATTTTCTTTTGTGCGTGATGTGTATGTGAGGGTTTGATCTGCCTCCCCCCTTTTTTTTTCTTTATTTCTTTTATTTTCCTCTTCTTCTTTTATTTGCTGTTTTCTATTTATTTGTGTATGTGTATGATTGAGTGTTCATCTTTCATTTTTGTTGTTGGTTCATTTTTGTTCTTCTTTTTTTATAGCTTAAGGTGTGTGTTAATATATGTGTGAGGGTTCAATCTGAATTCCTTTTTTTTCCTTCAGTCTTTCTGTTTTTCTTCTCCATTCACTTTGTGCTAGGTATGTGTGTGTGTGTTCAATTTTCTTGGTTTTCTATTGTTGTTATTTGTTTTGTTTCATTTTGTTGTTATTCCAGTTTGTTTTAGGGAGTGTATGAATGTCTTTGTGTGTGTATGTTCAGTTGTCTTTTACATTGGTTTCTGCTTTGCATGATCATATAGAGTGGTGGTGGGAAGTGGGTCTCAGGAACACATACAACTATCAGTGAACTTTGTAATTTGCAAGTACGTTCTGAATTCTAGCACCCCATCCCTACTTTATGCAACTTTCAAACATAGCAAGAGACAGCAAAGCTTCCCACCCACCATCTTATTTCAAGATAGAACAAACCTAGAGCATGGTTCAGGGAAGAATAGAGGTCTGAGCAAGCATCAGATGAGAAAGCCTCTTCCCCTGACACTCAATAAAAGAACTGAA
>NW_007234970.1:0-4780 GCF_000164805.1 Carlito syrichta
TCCTGATAATCTACAGGGCATCTTGCTGAGGGCTAAAGAAGAATCAGTGTTTCGAGGCATGAATGTGGGTAATAGCAGTCCTCATATACAGGAAACTACATGGCCTCTTGCTAAGAAAAGAAGAAATCTCTTTTCCACGGATCGTCTATCAAAAAATCTACATGACGTCTTAAAAGGGCTAAACAAGAATCAGGGTTTCAAAACAGGAATCTAGGGGAAGAGATTTCACACCTACAGGACCCTACACGGCCTGAAACTAAGTACGAAAAAAGAATCTTTGCTGTACGCGTTCCCAATCCAAAAAATTCCCAAGGTGTCTGCTATGCGACAAACATGAAGCAGAGCTTCGAACTCCCCAAATTTTTTGGAGCAATTTAGCATGCAGATATTATGAATTGGTTATTTCAGGGCTCCAGCAACATTCTGGTCCTCTTAAAGTTGCAAACGGGTATTGGGCACTCCAAGTACGTTAGGTTCCTCAGAACAACCGAGGCCGGATTCAAGGACAAAAACAATCTTCTTGCCATATTTGGATGTACCTCTTGTATTAAGATGAACCCTGTAATCCTTCCCCTTCCGTGTCTTTTTATTTTGACACAGGACAAGGGTTTTGCAGTTGCCAAATGTTTAGTACGTATTTTTAAAGGTAAACAGGAATCATAGAATCCACGTTCCTAGGAAACTGCTGGTCATCTGTCTTTTGATATACTGAGCTTGGAATCCACATCGACAGGAAAAATCTGGTCATCTAACTGAGAACGAAAAGGAAATCCGTTTCTAGGATTTCTCATTTTCCGGAATCTACAGGGCCTCTTGATAAGGTTTAATCAGAAATGTGGCCTTCTGGATACCTACATTTGCATAGCTACTTGTTCCGTGGAAATGCTGAATCTATCATTACAGATCCTCAGGAATATTCTGGTCCTCTTGTTAGTTGTAATCAAAGCTCTGTCCCTACAAATCCTTTTGTTTCCTATGAACATCTACGTACAAGTTCATACTCCCCAGAATCAAAAGGTATATTGGTACAAAATTCATCGATTCCGGTGACCTCAAATTACAGAAAATTCTTGTGGGAGGGCAGGTCGTAATTGGGATTTTGGGTTTGGAAGATTCCACATTTTGGGGAGATCTTGTGAAGGGGATCCAGGAATCTTGAATTCCAGTTCCCAAAGAACATTATGGACGTCTTTCTCTTGATATCCAAAAAACTGGAATTCTTGGTCACCAGGAACTGTCTCGTTATCCTGAAGAGTGAAGCAGGAAGCTGAGTAATGGAGGTCGTCGTATACTGGAAACTACACATCATATTGCTAAGGGAAAATAAGGAACCTTCCTTATATGAGTCCTCAATCCCAAAAGTACAGGCCGTCTTTCTAAGAGGTAACCACAAATCACGTTTTTGAAGTAGGAATCTGGGTAATGGGAGTCCTAACATAGAGGAAACTTCACTGCCTATTGCTAACTAAGAATAAGCAATCTGCGTTACTCATGTCCTCAATCCAAAAAAACATCAGGTTGTCTTGCTATGGGCTAAACACGAATCATGGTGTTTTCGAGCATGAATCTGCGAAATGGAGTCCTTATTTACAGGCAACCACATGACCTTTTGCTAAGAAAGAATAAGGAATCTGAGTTACATGAGTGCTCAATCCCAAACATCTGCAGAGTATCTTGTAATGTGCTAAAAAGGAATCAGAGTTTCGAATCAGGATGTATCTAATGAGACTACTAATATACATGAAAATACACCGCCCCTTGCCAAGGAAGAAAAAGAATTCAGCTTATAGCATACCTCAGTCAGGAAATCAACAGGTCATCTGCTGTGGTCTAAACAAGAATCAAGCTTTAGAAGCTGGAACATAGGTAATAGCAGTCCTCATATGCAGAATCTATATGATCTGTAGCTAAGGAGAACTCAGAAACCTCATTTTCATGGTTCCTCTGACACAATATCTACATGACATCTTGCTAATGGCACAACAAGAATCAGGGTTTCCAAACCGGAGTTTGGAAAGGGAGTCCTTATATACAGGACATTACACGGCCCCTCACTAAGGAAGAATAAGGAATCTGTGATACACCAATCCACAATCCAAAACTTCTCAGGGTGTCTTGCTGCGGAATAAACAAGAATCAAGGCTTCGAGCTCGTCTCATATTTTGGAGATATTTGGCTTGTGGGTATTATGAATTAGTCATTTCAGGACTCCAGCAACATTCTGGTCTTCTTGAGAGTTGTAATCGGGTATCTGGTAGAACAAGTCCCTTAGGTTCCTGGGGACAATTAAGGCAAGTTCCCTGGAAAAAAGTATCATCTTACTGTATTTCGATGTAACTTTGGTCTTAAAATGAACTTGGTAATCCTTAAATTTCCGTTTCTACTTTATTTGTAGAGGGGCCGAGGGTTTGGCAGTTGCCAAATATTTAGTACGAATTATTGAAATGTAACCAGGATTCATATAATCCACGTCCCTAGGAAATATCTGGACACCTGCATTTTTAACTATAGAGTTTTGGAATCGACATGGACAGGAAAATCGGGGAATCTTGCTGAGAACAGAAAGGGAATCCGGTCTTGGAGTTCTCAATCGCCTAAATCTACAAGGTCTCTTATTAAGGTTTAATCAGCTATCTGGTCTTCTATTTCGCCACATTTTTAGTGTGTCTTTTGAAAAGGGACCAGGAATCTTGGGTTAAAATTCCTCAAGAACATTATGTGAGTCTTTCTCATGATATCCAATAACTGGAATTCTAGGTCACCAGGAATTATCGTGGCGTCTTGCTGAGAATGAAGCAGGAATTTCAGGTATGGGAGTCTTCATATACAGAACACTACACGACCTGTTGCTACAGAAGAATAAGGAATCTTGCTTACACGAGTCTTCCATCCCAAAAAACTACAGAGCGTCTTGCAAAGAGATAAGCACCATACAGGTTTTGGGAGTAGGAATCTGGATAATGGTAGTCCTCATGAAGAGAAAACGGCCCTCTCTATTGCTAAAGGAGTATAACAAATTAGGATTACACGTGTACTCCATCCCAATAAAAACTTCAGGTTGTCTTCTTAGAGCAAACCACGAATTTTGGTTTTTGAAGCATAAACTTGGGAAAAGAAATCCTCATATACAGGCAACTGCACTGTCTTTTCCTAAGAAAAAATAAGGAATGTGGGTGATATATTTTCTCAATCCCCAAAAAAGTACACGGCGTGTTCCTAAGGTCTATACAAGACTCAATCTTTCAACGCCAGTACCTGTGAACAGGAGTACTCAAATACAGGCAACTGCACGGCTGTTGCTAAAAATAAGGAATGTGGGTTATACGAGTCCTCAGTCCTGAAAATCTACAGGGCATCTTGTTGATGGCTAAAGAAGAATCAGGGATTCGAGGCCTTAATGTGTGTAATAGCAATCCTCATATACAGGAAACTACATGGCCTCTTGCTAATAAAAATAAGAAATCTGTTTTCCACGGTTCCTCCATCAAAAAATCTACATGGCGTCTTAATAAGAGATAAACAAAAGTAAGGGTTTCGAAACAACAATGTAGAGAAAGAGAATCCTCACATACAGGACACTACATGACCTCTAACTAATTACAAATAAAGAATCATTGTTGTACTCATCGTCAATCCAAAAAATTCCCAGGGTGTCTGCTATTGGACAAACAAGAAACTGAGCTTCGGGCTTCCAAATGTTTCAGAGAAATTTAGAATGCGGATATTATGAATCGGTCATTTTAGAACTCCAGCAACCATCGGGTCCTCTTAAAAGTTGTAAATGGGTATTGGGCACTCCAAGTCCGTAAGGTTCCTCGAAACAACTAAGGCCAGACTCCAGGACAAAAAGAATCGTCTTGTCATATTTGGATGTAACTCTGGTCCTAAGGTAAATCTTGTAATCCTTCCCCTTCTGTGTCTCTTTTTATTTTGAGAAGGTACAAGGGTTTTGCACTTTCCAAATGTGTACTACGTACTTTTAATGATAAACAGGAATCATGGAATCCAGGTCCCTAGGAAACTTCTGAGTATCTGTCTTTTGAAATACTGAATTTCAATCCACATCGACAGGAAAAATAAGGGCATCTTACTGAGAACGAAAAGGAAATCTGTTTCTAGGAGTTCTCATTTTCCGGAATCTACCGGGCCTCTTGATAAGGTTTAAACAGCAATCTGGGCTTCTGGGTTCCTACATTTTCAGGGCCAGTTGCTCCGTGGATACGCTAAATCTGTCAGTAAAGATGCTCAGGATCTTTCTGGTCCTCTTTTTAGTTGTAATCAAGGATCTGGCCCTTGAAATCCTTTTGTTTCCTGGGAAAAATCTATGACCATAAGCATATTCCCCAGAATCAAAGGTATATTTTTACAAAATTCCTCGATTCAGGTGACCTCAAAGTACAGAAAATTCTTGTGGGTGGGCAGGTAGGAATTGGTATGTTGGGTTTGGAAGATTCCACATTTTGCAGAGGTTTTTAAAGGGGAACCAGCAATCTTGGATTCCTGTTCCCAAAGAAAATTATGGACGTCTTTCTCGTGATACCCAAAACCTGGAATTCTCGGTCTCCAGTAACCTTTACGGTATCCAGCATTGTGAAGCAGGAAGCTGGGTAATGGATTTCATCTTATAAAGGAAACTACATGTTATATTGCTAAGGAAGTTTAAGGAATCTTCCTCATATGAGTCCTCAATCCCAAAATCTACAGCCCATAACCTAAGAGGTAACCACGAATCAGGATTTTGAAGTAGGAAACTGGGTAATGGGAATACTCATATACTGGG
>NW_007234971.1:0-7606 GCF_000164805.1 Carlito syrichta
CAGAGGTATCTCATAGTAGCCATCATGCTTGCATAGAGTAAAGGGAATTTACAAGGCCTAAGACATCATGCATTGGGCAAGGATTGTAAAAGTCATGAGACTTGTCATTCCAAAAGTTATCACTGCTCAGAGGGGGAGCAGGTGGGGATTCGATCTTCCAGTAAATTGGGCACCATCTACAGGGAAGCCAAGGATCCCCCAAAGCTACCCTCTGGGAATGCCTAGGAGATAAGGGGAGATGCACCCTCCAGTAGCTCTAAGGAATGTCTCTTGGGAAGGTGCAGGAGAATTAGAATCCTTGTCACGCCCATCGCTAGGGGCTATAATAATGTGGGCAGACATTGATGGGTCTCTGTGTCACAGGTTCTCCAAGACATCCACAGGTGGTCGAGAAGAAAGTCACGGCAGTCACGTGCAACATCTCCAAGAAAAGGATTTAAGCCAGGACTCTGGGGGGCCACGTCGCCTCACCCACCTAGAGTGTAGGCCCGCTCCCTGTCTGTAGGGGCAAACTTCTCTTAAATAAATCTTTTCTTCTCTCACCTCTGTGTGCTGCAATTCTTTGCATCTACTCGGATCTCTGGGTTCCCAGCACGGCACCTCTGGCTTGCTGGCTCTGGCGGTCCTGCCTCTCTCTGCTGCACCTCTCTCTCTCCATCCATCTCACCCTCACCCTGTCCGGACCCTAACAGAGATAAAACTTTTTTTTTTTTTAATGTTGTCTCTTAAGTCTTTTACTCATATCTGTTGGTACCCAAGCAGTAGCTCAGGGCCATGTTAGGTTTTACAGTGTTTGCCTAATGTTGCATAGAATGTGGGAAGCAGTAGGATAGCACCAACTAAGCATACACAATGATTTTTATAATAACTAAAAACTAAAAATTATAAACAGCATGTCTAAGCTTCTCAGAATCAATAGAAACTAAATATCTTGAAAAACAGATGGAAAATGGAGTTAAATATGGGTCAGAAGAATGACTGTTTTGTTAAAAATGAGTGAGCAGGTTGAGAAGAGGAAAATTGTAATTTGACAGCGAGGAGGATCCCTGTTGAACAACCCTGATGTGTAAATAGAAAACAGGGACAACAGAGTGATGAATCCAACGCAGAAAAATGGAAAAATGACTTTTTCTCCCACCGATTTTATACTTCCTCTTGTCTATTTGTTGCTGTGAATTATAGTCAGGAAAATTAGAGCCTGGTTTATAAGACTGTTCCTTTAAACATAGGTAATTCTTGACTTTTTAGATTTATTCTTATAATGGGTAGAATGGAAGATAGAAATCCAACTGGAAGCATATAGACTAGAGTATCTTACCAGTAAAGTTTATATCTGACAATTTGAGAGTCTAGGCCTTATTATTCCTCTCCAGTTCAAACTCTGTCTCTGACATAACCTTTAAAACTTTTGAGCACCAATTTTTCTTTTTATTCTACTTACTCTTCACATTTCTAGTTTAACTCACTCGATTATATGATTTTCCAGTTCCCAGAATTAATTTTAAAACCATCTTTTTCTATTTACTATCTCTTTCCTTTCTCCTCACTGCTAAACTTTGAAAATCAAATTTTTTAAATGCTAAATGCCTGTGTATATTCAATGCCAGTTTCTTCTCCATTTTCTAGACAGAGATAATTTTCTGAACATATTTTTTTTCCAAATGAAGAACATATAAAGATATACACTTGGAATTACTTTACTTTGGATGATTGGACAGAAACCAAGTGTCTAATTTGTAATAGGGCCTAGGTATTTAATTCCCATTTAATAAGAAAGGCATTAGGAGTCCCATTTAAAAAAAGACTATTAATCTGATGACATTTTTGAAGGCAAAATAATAAGTGAAACATTTATTGCAAGTTTTATTCACCACTTTTGGGAGTACCACTTTTGATCCTGAAAAAGCAAAAGTCAGTTTCTAGAAAACCATACAATCTATACATAAATATATTTTTTTCAAGAAAGGTGGCCTGTTTATTGCCACACTATTCACAATACCAAAAACATGAAATTAACCATGTTGTCCATTGAAACTAGACTGGAAAAAAAATGTGGTACATATACACAATGGAATATTACACAGTCATAAAGAAGGATAAACATATGGACTTCACAGCAACTTAGATGGATTTAGAGTCAATAATACTCAGTGATCTATCACAGAAACAAAAAAAGAGTAACACACGTTCTCACTTATAAGCGGACCCTGAACATTTACCCTCATACTATAACAAAGGGATTGGCTGTAGTGGGATATTGCTGGGTTGGTGGTGCAGGGAACACAATATCAATACAGGTATCTCAAACCAGGCAAAGTGGGGACTAAAGGGAGGCCCTAACCTTACCTGTACAATGTCCACTTATATAACTAATCCTGAATTGTATGCCACATCTTTAAAATAAAATTTTTAGAAAAGAAAGA
Organism: Carlito syrichta; assembly: GCF_000164805.1. Taxonomy (NCBI): domain Eukaryota; kingdom Metazoa; phylum Chordata; class Mammalia; order Primates; family Tarsiidae; genus Carlito; species Carlito syrichta. The sequence continues at coordinate 2,424 of NW_007234971.1, forward strand.
TACCTTGTATATATGACACTTGCAGGCCCTAATAATCTGAAAATGAATTCACTGGCCTTACATAGTCAATATTCAAGAAAGAGAAGTGTCTCCCCAATATTAGAGATCAGTGAACAGATATTGGAAAGATATTCCATAAGAATTATCAAAATCTGAAAGCTCCCAGGACTGCTGAGTGACACCAAGGACAGATACTGAACTTAAAACACAAAGACTTTGAATCAAATGTCCTAAATGTGTTCAAAGAACTAAGGGAATTGATGGACAAATAAATAAAAGAAAACAGGAATACAATGTATACAAAAATAAAATAATTCAACAAGGAAGTAGAAACTATAAAAGGAACAAAATAGATATTCTGGAGATGAAAAGTATAATACACAAAATGAAAAAGTCACTAGAGACTTTCAACAACAAATCTGAGCAGACAGAAGGAATAATAAATAAACTTGAAGACAGGTCATTTGAAATTAACCAGTCTGATAAACAGAAAAAAAAATGAGTAAAAATGAGCAGAGCCTGAGAGACCAGTAAGTCATCATCCAGCATACCTATAGATGCATACTGAGAGTTTCCACAGGAGAGAAGAGAAAACAAAGAGAAGAATATATTTGAAAAAATAATGACTGAAAACTTTTCAAATTAAAAAACTGAAAATGCATATTCTAGAAGTAGCAAAATAGTGCTGGAAAACTAGATATCCACCTACAAATGAATGAGTTAGACTCTTCTCTTGCATCATATACAAAAATTAACTCAGTGGATCAGAGATGTAAGTAAAAATGTTAAAATGATACAACTTTTAAAACAAAACAGGGGACCTGGCTCAGCGGCTCAGCCTGTAATCCCAGCACTTTGGGAGGCTGAGACAAGTGGATTGCCTAAGTTCGTGGGTTTGAGGCCAGCCCAGGCAACTTGGTGAGACCTCCTCTCTACGATAAATAAAAAAATTAGCCAGGTGTGGTAGTGCGTACCTGCAGTTCCAGCTACTTGGAAGCCTGAGGCAGAAGGATTGCTGGAGGCCAGCAGGTTGACACTGGGGTGGCCGTGAGTGTGCCACTGCACTCCAGTCTGGGCGATGGAGTGAGACTCCAACTCAAAAAACAAAAAACAAAAGAGGGGAGACTCTTCATGACATTGTATTTGGCAACGATTCTCTTGATATGACACAAAAAGTATAAGCAGCAAAAGAAAAAACCAGTTAAACTGGACTTCACCAGCATTAGAAACTTGTGCATCAAAACACATCATCAACAGAGTGAAAATGCAATCCAAAGAATGAGAGAAAATATTTGCCAATCACATAGTTGATAAGGGGTTAATATCTGGAATATATAAATTATTCCTACAACTTGACAACAACATATCTGATTTTAAAATGGGCAAAGGATTTGAATAGATATTTCTCCAAAGAAGATAAACAAATGGCCTACAAGCACATGAAAATATGACCAACATCACTAGATTTTTAGGGAAATGCAAACCAAAACTACAATTAGTTACCATTTTGCACTCATTGGGATGGCTGTGAATTTTTTTCCAAGAAGAAAATAACAATGGTTGGTGACAATGTAGAACAAGTAGAATATTTGCAATTGTTGGAATGGCGTAGCTGCTATGGGAGACAGTATAACAGTTCCTCAAAACTTAAACAGAGAATTGCCATATGATTCAAAAGTTTAACTTTTAGTTATATATCTTAAAAATTGAAAAAAATGGTTATATGCCTAAAAAGATTGAACTTGAACAGATATTTATACACCCATGTTCACAGCAGCAGTATTCACAATAGCTGAAATGTAGAAGCAACCCAAGTATTCATTAACATATAAATCGATAAACAAAATATAGTATGTACATAGAATGGTGTATATTCAGCCGTAAAAATGAATGCAGTTCTGATTCTTGCTATATCATGAACTTTGAAGACATACGTGAATAAAATAAGCCAGACACCAAAGTAAAAAAAAATAGGATGATTTTACTTATATGTGGTATCTGAAGTAATCACACTTGTAAACACAGAAATTAGAATGGTGGTTGTCAGGGTGTGAGGGAGGAAAGAACAAGATGTAATTGCTTAATGGGTACAGATTTTCAGTTAGAGAAAATGAAGAAGTTTTGGAGTTGAATGGTGGTGATCATTGCATAACATGTGAATATACTTAATTGCGGGGGTCCAGCCCCTGCCGGGTCATGAGGTTTCCTGAAGGAAAGGCAGATAGGCGAAAGACGAAAACATTATACTCGGACACCTGCTTCCTGAACAGATGACGTTTAATGTTAGTTAACACAGAGCTTTTATACTATTCGTAAAGGGGAAAGACAAAGAAAATTCCTTCATGTACATATGCTTTAAAAGTTACCACCATCTAGCGGTCTAGAAGCGACAAACAAGCCAAGAACACTATCTACTTTTAGTTAATGAGTCTTTATCATAAAGCCAAAAATGATAGTTTTAGTCCAAAGTCCCAAATTACAGTCCTTGAAATGTCTCAAGAAAGTTTCCAAGTGCACATTTCTTCATGTAGCAGTAGTTTTCCTTCTGGGGCTTTTATGACCTTCAGAACTTTGTAATCGCCTCTCCTGTCCAGGTGTCTTCGTTACTTTTCTCTTATCCTGCAGTGTTTATTTCTAAAGAGAGCCCAAAAGAAGCTTTTAGTGATGTTTCCCAGGCCCCCAAGGTTGCTTTCTGTATTTAGTTAATTATCATAAAAGTATCTAATTACATACTATGAATTCAGTGAAAACCCACTCTATAAACGTTTACTTAAAATTTTAACTATAGAATTAAGTAAAAACCTTAATGATTAACCTTTATCTTACGTCTGTGAAAACAGTTAAAAATCACCTACATAACTCCTAGATAAGTGTTAGAACTTATAATGAATTCATAATGAACTTACTATAAACTTGTGCTTCTAAAAACCTTATGTCTAAACACTAAACTACATAATTCTAAATCAAATAAGGAGTGAATATACTTATATCATTTATTACTTAAGCAATATCTAGTAACTTATAACCAAGTGAAAGAAAGCATTCTTGATGTGCTTCGGAGTTTAACCCTTGCATATGTTAGAAAAAGCCAAATGGCATAGTGGGAAATGGAAAAATGAACCATGACATTTCCAGGTTAGCTGTGAGTACTTCACATAAACATGCCATTTTCTTCTTCCACAACTGCACAGAATTCTTCGGCGGTACCAAACAGCAAAGGTGGAAGATAGAAGGGCCTCAGCTTCCCGGGCTCACCCTGCGGCCGGGGGTCTTCGACCCATTAGGACCCTGTCAATCAGGTGGGCCTCCAAGGCTGGCTCCCAACACTTAATTCCATCAAACTATAATGTAAATCTGTTTGAAATGATACATTTTATGCTGTCTATATTTCACCTCAAAGATTTCCTATTAACCTATTGTTAATGGATTTAGCAGCTATTGCGGATTGCTGCCTACACTATGACCATTATTTTAGGTTGCACAGTGGTGAAACTCTTTTAATCTTCGTGAAATTCTTATCTCAATTTCTTCTACAAAGGAGGCCATTTTCACTTTAACTCTATTGCTACCCTAAAACAATTTGTACTGTATGATTTTTAATAATAATGTCATGATTCGTAATGAGGATCAGTCATGTGTAGTTTGAATGTGCATCAGGTGACAAGACTTAAACTTCAGAATATTTAAGGATCTCTTATTTTAAGTGTTTGTGTAACATATTTGGAAACTGAGAAAATAACCCAAAGTAGCCTCAGAATAATAAGAAAAGGGCTATTCTAACCAGCCAGTCTTGTAAATATCAGTCATTCTTGTGAGTGTGTAATGGGATATTCATTCCTACTCTCTCTCAACTGCACTCTCCATTTCTCTGATTACCCTTGTCTTGGTCTAGTTGACCTAAGAGAGATGAAGTTTTCATAAATTGAATTACTTCTTGATTTGAATGAGAAATAGTGATTTTAAAATGGAAAGTATGCACATTGCTTTGCATTCTTCATTATTGAGGTTTGCTTGACAGTTTAGCTCAGACAAAAGAGAAAGTGGCTCCTAGCCCGACCTGTTCCAGGCACTTCTTAAAGCAAAGTCAAATAAACATTCTTAAAGGTTTCAAGTGTCTCTCTACTTGACTTCTACAGATGGGATAAAGTCTTTCAGGAATCAGGCTCTTGGTTTTCCTGCAGGGGGGCCCATTCCTCCATTCTTCACATCCTTCAAGTCTCAATTTAGCTGTTACCTCTTCAGTTAACCCTCTCTGACTATCCCAAGAATTCCTGACTTAGTCTTTTTCTCTACTGTCTCCTACCATAGTCCTTATTTATTCCACTAGACCCTCAGTAGAGGAAAGCACACAATGTCTTGCTAATCACGAGGAATCCACTGCCTAGTAATATACAGCAGATGTAGGTTCTCTTTCTTTAATCAGGAAATACTTGAGCACATATATGCTCAGTGAAACAAGGACATAGTCCCTCTGTACTTGACCTTTTGTTGTGACAAACTCATATAGGAAGCTTTGTGTAGTGAGAGAACTATGAGAAAAGATAGTAACAGGAGTATAATACAACTGTGAATGGTCACTGATTTATGAGTGTGCTAGATATAAGGAAGGTGCCAGGTTAAGTCTGGACTTTGACAAAACAGAACTATTTGGGATGCATAGAAACAACAATGTCACAACTTTAAAATGGGAAAAAGACAAGACACTGTGGCATGTAATTTTTTCTATGGCATGTAATTTTAATCAGGCTCTATACAATTCAGAGTAACAAGGATTTGTGAATCAATCATGGACATCTATACATTTAACTGCATGCAAATAATTTTAAATCTAAAAATACCACAAATAAATAAATAACTGCTCAGTTTTACTCCTTGAGCTGGGAGGTTCTGGTCTTTGGGAATAAGGACAACCAGGGATCCAACACTAAGCTAAAATAAATAACATCTAAGGTAGATAATTAATCACTCACCATTGACAAGTGTGAAGTTTATAATTTAATGTAATTTACTATAATTTATGTAATAAAGAAGTTTAATAAAACTTGATATCTAATGTACATAAAGTAAAAATACAGGTATTTATGATTCAGGAGTTTCACTGTGTCTAAACTGATTTCCATATATATTTAACACTTGTAGTGATTATGCAAATTGTGACACAGATGCAGTTTAGAGATCTGTCT
>NW_007234972.1:0-9697 GCF_000164805.1 Carlito syrichta
TTCACAAGATAGCTACCTAGCTAGCCTGCTGAATTTACTTGCTGAAATAGCTAGCTGGATACCTAGCTAGATATCTTGCTAGAAAGCCAAGTTAACTAGCTGACTTAACAAGCTAGCTAACTGACATAACTAGCTGGCTTAACTAGCTACCTACCTAGCTAGTCAGCTTACTAAGCAAGCTGAAATAACTAGCTAGCCTACTCTCTAGCCTTCTGAATTGATGAGCTTTTTAACTAGCTAGGAAGATGCCTAGTCAACTGAACTGAGATAACTTAACTAGCTATACATCTGGTTAGCCATCTGATTTAACTAGTTGATTAACGAGCTAGACAGCTCACCAGCCAGGTGTCTAAATTAGCTGACTTAACTAGATATCCAATTGTATAACCAGCTGACTTAACTAGCGCTTTACCTCTCTAGCCACTTGGATAGCCAGCTGACTTAACTAGCTGACTTAATTAGCTAACCAGCTGGTTAGCCAACTGACTTAAGTAGTTCACTAACTAGCCAGCCAGCTGGCTACCCAGCTGACTTAATTAGCTGTCTTAACTAGTTGGTCTGCTTTCTAGCCAGTTGAATTAGCTAGTTTGCTACATAGCTAGCCAGTTGGCTATCCATCTGAATTAACTAGGTGACTTAACTTGCCAGTCAGCTGACTTAACTAGCTGGCCACCTAGCGAAGCAGATGCCTAGTCAGCTGACTTAACTTGGTGATTAAACTAGCTAGCCATCTGGCTAGACAGCTGACAAAACTAGCTAGCTACCAGCTAGCAAACTGGTTAGCCAACTGACTTAATAGCTCTCTCCCTCTCTAGCCACCTGGATAGCACGTGACAACAAGATGACTTAATTAGCTAGCCAGCTGGCTAGGCAACAGACAACTATTTCACTAACAAGCTAGTGCTGGCTAGCCACCTGACTTAACGAGCTGTCTTAACTAGCCGTCCTACTATCTAGCCAGTTGAACTAACTTGCTTGTTACATAGGTAGTCAACTGGCTATCCAGCTGAATTAACTAGGTGACTTTTCTAGCTAGCCAGCTGTGTATCCAGCTGACTTAACTAGCAAGCTACCTAGCTAGCCAGCTGGGTAATCAGTTGAGTTAACTAGTTGACAACTAGTTAGCAAGCTGACTAGACAGCTGACATAACTAGCTAGCTGCCTAGCTAGTCAGCTGGCTAGCCAGATGGCTTAATTTCCTAGCTACGTATACAGCCAGCAGGATAGCCAGCTGACTTAACTAGCTGACTTCACGAAGTAGACAGCCGGCTAGCCAGCAGATTTAACTAGCTAGCTACCTAGCTAGACAGCTGTATAGCTAGGTGACTTAACTAGCTAACATAACTAGATGCCGGATGGCTAGCCAGCTGACTTAATTAGCTACGTACCTACATAGCTTGCTTGCTGACAAGTTGTCTTATCTACCTAACTACCTAGCAATCCTGCTGGCCAGAGAGCTGTATTAAGGATGTGACTTAACTAGCTAGCAGGGTGGCCAGCCAGCTGTCTTAAAGCTAGCTCTCCTTCTTGGTACCTGGCTCTCCAACTGACTTATGTAACAGTCTTAACTAGCTACCCAGTTGACTTAAATAGCTGACTTAACCAGCTAGCTACCTTGCAAGCCAGTTGACTTAACTAGCTGATTCATCTTGCTAGCTACTTAGCTAGCTATCATATAGCTAGCTGACTTAACTAGCTGACTTAACTAGCTAGCTAGCTGACATATCAAGCTGACTTAACTAGCTAGCTGCCTAGCGACCCAGCTGACTTAACTAGCTGAATTAACTAGCGAGCCAGATGACTACACATCAATTGTAACCAGCTTTTTAACTAGATAGCCAGCTGTCTAGAAAACTGACTGTACGAGCTGTCTTAACTAGCTAGCCAGCTGATTAGCCAGCTGACTAAACTAGCTGACTTAACTAGCGGGCCAGCAGACTTACCTAGCTAGCTACGTAGTTAGACAGCTATATAGCCAAATACCTGACATAACTAGATAGACTGATGGCTATCCACGTGACTTAACTAGCTACCTACCTACATATCCTGCTGGCTTGTCAGCTGATTTAACTACCTCGCTACCAAGCTAAACAGTTAGACAGCGAGCTGAATTAAGTAGGTGATTTAACTTGCTAGACAGCTAGCTAGTCAGCTGACTTACTAGCTAGCTACTCTGCTAGGCAGCTGATTTGCCAGCTGATTTAACTAACTGACTTAACTACCTAGCCAGTTGACTTATCTAGCTGGCTAAACTAGCTAGCCAGCTTGCTGGTCAGCTGAATTAACTAGCTGACTTAACCAGCTAGACAGATGGTTAGCCAGTTGGCCTAACTAGCTACCTACCTAGCTATCTAACTAGCCAGCTGAATAAACTAGATGAATTAACTAGCTACATACTTGACAAAACTAGCTTACTTATATAGCTAGCTTCTTAGCTGGCAAGCTGAATTAACTACCTAAAATAACTACCTAGGCAGATCGCTAGCCATCTGACTTTACTAGCTTTTTAATGAGATAACCAGCTGGATATCCAACTGACTTAATGTGCTGACTTCACTAGCTAGCCCTCTGGTTGCCAGGTGATTTAACTAACTGACTTAAATTTCTAGCCTGCTGGTTGCCAGTTGACTTAGCTAGCTGATTTAACTTGCTAGCCACCTGGTTGTCAGATTACATCACTAGCTGACTTAACCAGCTATTCAGCTGGCTAGCCAGCTGACTTAACTAGTTGGCTATGTATCTTGCTTAACTTTTCAGCTGTCGAATGAACCAACTGGTGAGCTGACTTAACTAGTCTGCTGTCGAGTGACCTGACATGTGAGCTGCCTTAACTACTCAACCGGCTTGCAAGCCGACTGGTGAGCTGACTTAACTAGTCAGCTGGCGAGAAAGCCGATTAGTTAGGTGACCTGTTGTCCTGCGAGCGAGCTGACAGTTTAGTTGACCTGTTGCCTGGCAAGCAAGCCAACTAGTTTGCTGACCAGTTTGCAGCCAAGCGAGCTGACTATTAGCTGACGTGATGAAAAGTGAGCAAGCCCACTAGCTATCTGACCAGATAGCTGAGTTGCTAGCCATCTAGTTATCTAAGTAACTAGCTGATTTGCTAGCTGACTTAAGTAGCTAGCTGACTAGCTAGCTGACTAACTGATGTAACTAGCTAGCAAACAAGTCATGTAACTCTCTACCTTGTTTACTTAACTAGCTATCTATCTGGCTAGTTAGCTGGCTAACTGACTTAACTATCTAGCTGACCTGCTAGCTGACTTCACTAGCTAGCTGAATGGTTAGCTGACTTGCTAGCTGACCTGACAAGCTAGCTGGCTAGCTAGTTGATTTAACTACCAGCCTAGCAACTGGGTAGGATAGCTGGCTAGCCAGCTGACATAACTAGCTAGTTAACTCGTTGTCTACCCGGCTAACCATCTGGCATAACTAGCTAGATATGTGGCTAGCTAGCTGGCTAGACAGCCGACTAGCTAGCTAGTGGGCTGACCAGCTAGCTAGCCAGCCAGCTTAAATAGCCATCTGGCTGGATGGACAGTTGGATAGCCAGCTGGCTTCACTAGACAGCCACTCTGCTGGTCAGCCAGATAGCCAGCTGGCTTATCTAGTGGGCCACCTAACTGTCCAGCCTGCTAACAAGCCAGCATAACTTGCCAGGCATCTAGCTAGCCTGCTGGCTAACAAGCTAACTTAGCTAGCTGACTTAACTATATAGCCATCTGGCTAGCCACTACCTCGCTAGACAGCTGGCTAGTCAGCAGACTTAACTAGCTGACTTAACTAGCTAGCTACCTAGATAACCAGCTGACTTAGTTAGCTAATTAGCTAGCTACCTAGCTAGCCAACTGGCTTAACATGTTAGCTAACTAGCTAGATACCTAGCTAACAAGCTGACTTAAATAGTTAGCTGCCTGGCTAGCTAGCTAACTTAACCAGCTAGCAAAATAATTAGCTTACCCATTATCTAACGTGCTAGCTAGGTGACATAATCATCTGATTTAACTCTCTAGCTAATGAGCTAGCTAGCTGACATAATTAGCTGACTTAACTCGTTACCTAACTTGCTAGCTAGCTGACACATCCAGCTGAATTCGTTAGCTAATTAGATAGATAATCTACTCAAGCAACTGAGTCAACCCGTTTGCTAAGCAGCTAGCTAGCTGACTCAACCAGTTCATTCAACCCGTTAGTTAACTAGCTAACAACCTGACTCAACCTGCTGATGTAACCCATTAGCTCACTAGTTAGCTAGCTTTCTTAACCAGCTGACTAATTTAAAAAGCTTACTGAACTAACTGACTTAGCTGATTTATCTATTTAGATAGATGACTTAACTGGATGACTTAACCAGTTAGCTATCTGACTTAACTACCTATATTAAATAGTTATCTAACTATTTAACTAGTTGAGTAACTAACTGATTTAATAATTAGCTAACTAGTTAGGTAGCAGACTTAAATAACTGAGTTAAATAGTTAGCAATTTAGTGAGCTTGCTGACTTGGCTAGGTAGGTAGTTAGCTAGCTGACTTAGGTAGCTGACTTAAGTAGTTGAATAACGAGATTGCTAGCTGAATTAACGAAGTGGTTAAGGAGTTATCTAACTGTTTTACCTCTTTGGTAAACGAGTTAACTAGTTGTCTTAGTTAGTTGGTTAACGAGTTAGCAAGGTGATTTAATATTTGGCTGAGTACACGGACTACTTAGCTAGTTTAACACATTGGCTGACTTGTTAGCTGGCTTAACATGTCTGCTGAATAGTCGGCCAACTAGTTATCTATGTTAACTAGCTGACTAACGAGTTGGCCCACTAGTTAGCAAGGTTAACTTGTTGCCTGCTTGTTTGCTGACCAAACTAGTGTGTCAAATAGTTGGCTGACTGTTTAATTGACCTAAATTGTCAGCCGACTAGTTAGCTGAGCTAAGTTGTCAACTTACAAGTTGGTCGACTTAGTCGGCCGATTGGTTAGCTGACTTATCTAGTTGACTGGCTAGTCGGCAGACCAGTTAGCTGACTTAACTAGTAGGCCAACGAGTGAGCCTACAGGTGAGTTGACTTATCTAGTCTGCCTGCGAGTGAGCCAACTGGTCAGCTGGCTTACCTAATTGGCCAATGAGTGAGCTAACTGGTCAGCCAAATTTACTTGGCTGGCAAGTGAGCCGACTGGTCAGAAGAATTAACAACTCGGCCATAGAGTGAGCTGACCGGTGAGCTGACTTAATTAATTGGACGGCTATAGAGCCAACTGGCAAGCTGCTTTAACTATTCAGTCAGCAATTGAGCCCACTGGTGAACTGACATAACTAGTCGGCTTGTGAGCAAGGTGAATAGTTAGCCATCCTGTTGGCTTGCGAGCTAGCTGACAAGATAGTTGACCTGTTGGCTGGTGAGCAAGCCGACTAATTTGCTGACTGGTAGGCAGGCGAGGTAGCTGACTAGTTAGCTTGCCTAATGGAAAGGAAACAAGTCCAGTAATTAGCTGAGCAGCTAGCTGATTTGATAGCCAACTACATAGCTAAGTAACTAGCTGATTTGCTAGCTGACTTAACTAGCTAGCTGACTAGCTAGCTGGCTATCTAGCTGACATAACTAGCTAGAAATCAAACTATCTAGCTGCCTAGCCAGCTGATATAACTAGCTAGCTAACTGGCTAGTTAGCTGGCTATCTGACTTAACTAACTAACTGACTAGCCAGCTGTCTACCTAGCTGACAACTAGATAGATGACTAGCTAGCTGATTTAACTTGCTTAGGAGGCAGTTCACTGGCTACCAGGATAGCCAGCTGACTTAATTAGCTAGCTACATGGTTGGCTTGATGAATAGTCAGATGGCTTAACTAGCTAGCTGCCTGGCAGGCTAGCTGTCTAGGCAGACATCAAGCTTGCTAGCGGGCTGGCAATCTGGTTAGCAAGGCAGTTTAAATAACCAGCCCACTGGCTAGACAGTCGGATAGCCAGCTGGGTTAACTAGCCAACCACCCTGCTCATCAGCTGGCTAGCCAGCGGGTTTAAGTAGCTGGCTACCTACCTGACCAGCCTGCTCACCAGGCGACTTAACTTGCTAGACATCTAGCTAGCCAGCCGGCTAACCAGCTGACTTAACTAGATAGCCATCTGGCTAGCCAGCTGGCTTTACTTGCTAACCACCTAGCTTGACAGCTGATTAAAAAGCTCACTTAGCTTGCTGAATTGCCTAGCTAAGCAGACCTCTACCCAGCTGACTTAATTAACTAACTACCTATCTAGCCAGGTGGATAGCCAGCTGAATAACCTAGCTGACATAACCAGCTAGCCATCTGGCTAGCCAGCTGACTGAACTAGATAGCTAACTTGCAAACAGTTGGATAACCACTTGTATTAACTAGCAGACTTAACCAGATAGGCAGCTGGCTAGTCAACTGACTCAACTAGGTGACTTAACTAGTTAGCCAGCTGGCTACCCAGCTGATTTAACTAGCTGACATCACTAGCTAGCCAGGTGGCTAGCCAGCTGACTTAACTAGTTTGCTACATAGTATCCTGCATGCTTGCCAGCTGACTTAACTATCTAGCTACCTAGGTATCCAGCTAGCTAGAGAGCTGAATTAACTAGGTGACCTAACTAGATAGCTAGCTGGCTAGCCAGCTGATTTCATTAGTTACTTACCCAGTAAGGCAGCTGACTTAACTGACTGACTTAACTAGCTAACCTAGCTAGCCTGCTGAATTTACTAGCTTAAATAACTAGCCAGTGCCTACCTAGTTATATAGCTAGATTGTGGACTTATCTAACTGACTTAGCTAGTCAGCTAACTGACATAACTAGCTGACTTATTTAGCTATCTACCTAGCTAGCCAGCTGAAATAACTAGCTAATATAACTAGCTACCCAGCTGTCTAGCTGTCTAGCCATCTTACTTAGCTAGCTTATTAAATAGCTAGTGAGCTGGTTAGCCAACTGACTTAACGAGGTGACTTAAACAGCTATCCAGTTGATTAGCCAGCTGACTTAACTAGTTGATTTATGAGCTATGCATCTGGCCAGTCAGGTGACTAAATTGGATGAATTAACTAGTTTTCCAGGTGGATAGCCAGCTGACTTAACTAGCTCTCTACCTCTCTAGCCACCTGGATAGCCAGTTGACTTAACCAGCTGACTTAATTAGGTACCTAGGTGGCTAGAGAACTGACTTAACTAAGTCATAATCTAGCTCTCCAGCTGGCTTAACCAGCAGTCTTAACTACTTGGCCTGCTTTCTAGCCAGGTCAATTTACTAGCTTGCTACACAGCTAGCCACCTGGCATTCCAGTTGAATTAACTAGATGACATGTCTATCTAGCCAACTCTCTAGCCAGTTGAATAAATAACAAGCTAGCTAGCTAGCCAGTGGGCTAGTCAGCTGACTTAACTAGGTGACAACTATGGAGTCTGCTGGTAATACAGCTAACATAACAAGCTAGCTACCTAGCTAGCAAGCTGGCTAGCCAACTAACTTAAGTAGCTGACTTAACTAGGTAGCCAGCTGGCTAGCCAGCTGACTTAATTGCCTATCTACCTAGCTAGCCAGCAGCCTATCCAGCTGACTTAACTAGCTGACATAATTAAGTAGCCACCTGGTTAGCCAGCAGACTTAACAAGCTAGCTACCTAGCTAGACAGCTGGATAGCCAGTTGACTTAAGTAGCTGACATAACTAGACGCTGGATGGCTACATAACTAGACGCTGGATGACTTAACTAGCTACCTACCTACAAGTCCTCTGGCTTGCCAGCTGACTTAACTACATAACTACGTAGCTAACCTGCAGGTCAGCGAGATGACTTAACAGGTGACTTAACTAGCTAGACAGCTGGCTAGCCAGTTGACTTAACCAGCTATGTAACTACTTGGCTTACTCATTATCTAACGTGCTTGCTAGTTTTTTAATTACCTGACCTAGCTAGTTAGCTCACAAGCTAGCTAGCTGACTCAGCTAGCTTACTTAACTCGTTAGCTAACTAGCTAGCTAGCTGACTCATCCAGCTGACTTAACTCGTTAGCTAACTAGCTAGCTAGCCTACTCATCCATCTGACTCAACCCATTTGCTAACTAGCTAGCTGACTCAACCAGCTGACTTAACCATTCAGGTTACTAGCTAACTACCTGACTCATCCTGCTGACTTAACCCATTTGCTACCTAGCTAGCTACCTGTCTTAAGAAGCTGACTAAATTAGAAAGCTGTCTTAACTAGCTGACTTAGGTAGCTGACTTAACTACTTAGCTAGCTGACTTAACTGGCTGACTTAACTAGTTAGCTAGCTGACTTAACTACCTGAATTAAATATGTAGCTTACTATTTAACTAGCTGAATAACTAACTGACTTAACTAATTAGCTAACTATCTAGGTAGCAGACTTAGGTAGCTGACTTAAATAGCTAGCTAATTAGTGACCTATCTGACTTAGCTAGCTTTCTTAGCTAGCCAGCTGTTTAGTCAGCAGACTTAGTTTGCTGACTTAACTGGTTGGCTAATGAGATATTTAACTGACTTAACGAGTTAGTTAACTGTTTTAACTAGTTGGTAAACGAGTAAATTAGTTGAATTAACTAGTTGGTTAGCTAGTTAACTAGGTGACAAAACTTGACTGACTATGCGGCTGACATTTTAACTGGTTTAACATTGGCTGACTACTCGGCCGACTTTTTAGCTGGTTTAACAAATTGGCCGATTAGTCGACCGACTCGTTTGCTTGGTCCACTAGCTGACTGACGAGTTGGCCCACTAGTTATCTCGGTTAACTAGTTGGCATACTGGTTTGCTGAACTAACTAGTCCGCCGACTTGCTGGCAAACTAGTTAGCTGTCCTAACTTGTCAGCTGACTAGTTAGCTGAGCTAACATGTCAGCTGACAAATTGGCGGATTAGTCAGCCAATTGGTTAGCTGACTCAACTAGGCTGACTAGTTAGCTGACTTAACTCTTCGACCTGTGAGTGAGTCAAGTGAGCTGAATTAAATTATTCTGCCGGTGAGTGAGCAGACTTGTCAGCTGACTGTACTAGTCGTCCACAAAGTGAGCTTACTGGTCAGCTGACTTAAATAGTCAGCCGGCATGTGAGCTCGCTGGTCAGCTGAATTTAGTCGGCTGGTGAGTGAGCCAACAACTCAGAAGACTTAGCAAGTCGACTGGTGATTGAGCCGACCGGTGAGCCAACTTAAATAATTGTCTACACAGTGAACCAACAGGTGAGCTGCCTTAACTAGTCGACTGGCAAGTGAGCTGACCCATGATCTGACTTAACTGGTTGGCTTACAAGGAAGCCGATTAGTTAGCTAACTTGTCCTGCGAGTGACCTGACAAGTTTGTTGACCTGTAGGCAGGTGAGCAAGCTGACTAGTTTGCTGACTGTTTGGTGGACGAGTGAGCTGACTAGTTAGGTGACCTGATGGAAAGCGAGTGAGCCCTCTAGTTAGCTGACCAGATAGCTGAGTTGCTAGCAGACTAGTTAGCTAAGTAACTAGCTGATTTGCTAGCTGACTTGAATAGCTAGCTAACTAGATAGCTGGCTATGTAGCTGACATAACTGGCTAGGAAAAAATGTAACTAAATCTCTAGTTTGCTGCCTAAACTAGCTAGCAATCTAGCTGCAGGCTAACTGACTTAACTATATAGCTGAGTAGCTAGCTGTCTAGCTAGCTGACTTAACTAGCTAGTTGACTAACAACCTTACTAGG
>NW_007234973.1:0-7648 GCF_000164805.1 Carlito syrichta
GTGCTCTGTTGACTTAACCTCTTCTGCAGTTGGTGTCACAGGGAGTGGCTCTCCTCCAAACTGGGAGACCTTGTGAATAGCCCTCCTTGGTGATGCGTGTTCCAGTTACTGGACCTCTTTCATAATTGGCATCCTAGTGAGTAGACCTCCTCTATTTTAGGGGCGCCAGTGGCTGGATATCCACTGTTATTGAAGCCTCTATGACTGATTCTCCTTTGTAAGAGATGGACCATTGACTGGGAATCCTATATAATGTCTGCAACAGTAATTGACTTTCCTCTTTGAAAAATGCCCCAGTGACTGATCTTCCTGTTTGGGTACCAAACTGATTTTGCTTATTCTGGTTGCCTCAGTTATTGGCCCTACTCTCTGATCAAAGCCCCAGGAACTGATACACTCTTAATGGGTGACCCAGTGATTAGCCTTCATCTGTGATGGGTGCCTCATTGACTGGCACTTATCTGTTATGTCTGCCTCAGTATTTGGCTCTTTTTACTCAGTATTTGGTTCTTTTTTTCCAGTAACTAGGTCTCCCCTGTGATGGATGCTTCATTGACTGGCCTTCCTGTGTGATGGTTATCCTGGTGAGACTCTCATCTCTGATGGTTGCTCCAGGAATAGGCTTCTTCTGTGATAGGTGCTTCAGCTGTCTGTCCCTCCTCTATAATTAGTGTCACAGTGACTGGTACTCCTTGGTGATTGCCGTCACAGTGACTGTCCCTCCTTCATGATTAAGTCTCCTGTGACTGGCACTAATAAATAATGAATGCCCTGTTGACAAGACTTTGTGATGGATGACTCAGTGTCTGGCTATCCTATGTGATGGTTGCCTCACTGACTGGGCTACCTCAATAATGGGTGCCCCAATGAATGTCCTTCTTCCATTGTGGGTGGCCAAGTGACTGAGCCTCCTCTGTTATTGGTGTCCCAGTAACTGGCGCTCACCGACAATCATTTTGCCACAGTGACTAGTTATCCACTGTGATGGGTGTGATAGGTCTACACAAAATTTATGCCCCAATGACTCGTGCTTCTCTGTGATGGTTGTCACAGGACCTGGTCTTCCTGTGTTATCAGTGGTCTAGTGTCATGCCCTCCTCTATGTTGGTGCCCTAGTGATCGACCCTCCTTCATTATTGGTGGTTAAGTCTCTGTTTCATCTGTGGTTGTTTCCCAGTGACTGTCCCTCCTCCATTATTGTTGCCCCAGTGACGAGCTCTTCTCTTTGATGGGTGACCAGTTACTGTCCCTCCTCAAAAATAGGTGCCCCAATGATTTGCTCTCCTCTGTTAGGGTGACCCAGAGACTGAGATTTCTCCATAATTTATGCTCCAATGATCGTAACTCTTCTGTGTTTGCTTTTGCAATGACTGCCAATCCTCTGTGACGGGTGGTGCAGTGACAAGTCCTCTTGTATGATGGGTGACCTAGTAACAGGACCTTTCTCCAAAATGGGTGCCCTGGTGATTAGTCCTTCTTTCACATGTGTGCCCCTGTTTCTGGGTCTCCTCCATAATAATTGCTCCAGTAAGCATTATTCTTCTGTGATGGTTATTTCAGTAACTGGGACTTCTCCATAATTGGTGTCCCAGTTACAACCCCTCCCCCAATGACTGGATATCTTCTCTGATTGCTACCCCAATGACTTCTCATGCTCACTAGCCTCATGTGATGTGTGTCTTATTGACTGTACCTCCTGTGTCCTGGGTTCCTCATGATGTTCCCTTCTCTGTGAAAAATGTCCCATAAACTGATCCTCTTCTGTGATGGGTGCCCCAGTGACTAACTTTCCTTTGTGATAGCTGGTCTCCTACATAAGGGATACTCCAGTAACCAGTTCTCCTCCATTATGGGTACCCCAGTGACTGTTCCACTTTTGTGATTGATGCTCCAATGGTTAGCCCTCCTCCAAAATGTGTGCCCTTGTGACTGGTGCATCTCTGTGAAGGGTGTCCCAGTAACTGGACTTCCTACATAACTGATGCCACAGGATCATATCCTTCATTTTTATGGGTTTCCTAGTTACTGGTCCTCCTCGTAATGGGTGCCCCAGTGACTGGCCCTCTTCTCTTTTGGATGCCACAATTACTAGCAGTCCTCAGTGATTGGTGTCCCAGTGACTAGCACTTATCTGTGAAGAGTACCTCAATGATTAGACTACTCTGTGATGGTTTCTTGAGTTACATGTCCTCCTCTGTTATCAGGGTGATTGCCTTTCCTTTGTGAAAGGTTACCAGTGACAGGTTCAACTCTGTGAGGGTTGCCCCCATAACTGACCTTTTCTGTGATGAGTGTCTCAGTGAATGGCCCTCTTCAGTGATTAGTGCATCAATGACTAACACTCCTCTGTGATCAGAGCACCTGATGATTTTTCCAGAGACTAAACATTCATTGTGATGGGTTTCCCAGTTACTGACTTATTCTGTGATGGGTGTCCCAATGACTGGTTTTCCTATGTGATGGGTGACCCGGAGACTGGTTCTCACCTGTGATGGGTGTCCAAATAACTGACTTTTTCTGTGATGGATGATCCAGTGATTAGCCTTTTCCTAATATGGGTGTCCCCATCCATACTGGGTGTCCCAGTCTCTGGGACTCTTCTGCAATGGGAATCCATGTGGCTGTTTTTGCTACATAATTGGTGTCCAAATGAGTACCCGATGTCTGTGGTTGGTGGTCCAGTGATTGTCCAAAAGGCAGTTGTCCAATTGACTCACCCTCCTCTGTGTTGGTTGCACTAGTGACTGGTTCTCCACTGTGATGGGTGCCAAAGTGACTTGTCCTTCTCCATAATGGGTGCCAGAGTTACTGACTGTACTCTGTGATGAGTGTCTCAGTGATGAGCTCATCTCTTTGATGGGTGCACTGTTACTCCTCTGTAATGAGTGACTCAGTGTCTATCCGTCCTCTCTGATGGGTTTCCCAGTCATTAGTGTTCCTCTGTGGGTGTGTCCCTGAGACTAGCATGTCCCTGTGGGGGTGTCCCTGAGATTAGCATGTGGGGGTGTCCCTTTGAGATGTCCCTGAGACTTGCATATTTCTGTGATATGTTTCATATTGCATGGCCCTATTCTGTTATCGGTGTCCCAGTGATGCCCCTTCTCTGTGTGAAGTGCCCCTGTGACTAGCCATCTCTGTGATAGTTGTCCTTGTGAGAGGCTCTCCTCTATAATGGCTGCTCCAGTGACTTTCCCTCCTTAGTGACTGGTGTCCAGTTTTGACCCTCTTTTGTGATGGAAGTCCCAATGACTAGTCTTCATCCATATTGTAGGTCCCAGGGAAAAGGGTTCCTCTCCTCTTTGATGAATGCACTACTGTCTGACTTTTCTCTATGATGGGTGTTCCAGTGACTGTCTCTCCCCTTTGTTAATTGTCCCAATGACTGCACCTCCTCCATAATGGGTACCACAGTTACTGGCACTCTTTTGTGATGTGTGCCCCAGTGAAAACATCAATCTGTGATCGGTGTCCCAGGGTCTGGTCTTCAAATATGTTAGAGGTCCAAGTGAATATTTCTCCTCTGTGATGGGAGTCTTAGTGATTGGACCTCTTCCACTTAGGTTCCCCATTGACTAGACATTCTCTGTGATTGGTGCACTAATGACATTCCTTATATATGATGAGCGTCCCATTGACTAGCCCTCCTCTGTGAAGGGTGTACTAGTAACTGAGGTCGCTCCAAAATGGGTGCACCAGTGATTATTCTTCCGCAGTGATGGGTGTCCTAGTTCCTGAGCCTCCTCAATTATGGATGCCCCAGTGACTGAACATCCTCAGTGAAGAGTTTTCCAGTGACTGGGCCACCTCCATAGGCGGTAATACATTGACTGGGGCCCCTTTGTGATTGGTGACTCTGTGATTGCCCCCTCCTAATTGGGTGCCCCTGTGGACATCCCTTCTCTTTGATATATGATCCAGTGCCTGGCCCTCCTCTTTAATGGGTGCCAACTTGACTAGCTCTTCTCTGTGAGGGAAACTCCAAGATTGATCTGGCTGTCTGATGAATGAAAAAGTGGCAGATACTTCTCTATTATGGGTGCTCCAGTGACTGCCCCACCTGTACATTTTGTGCCAAGTGTCTGGCCCTTTGGTATAAAGGGATCCCTACAGACTGGCTCCTTTCTGTGATTGAAGTTCCAGTGACTGGCCCTTCTCAGTGGTGGATGCCTCAGTAATTGACCCTCATCTGTGTTTAGTGCCCCATTGAGTCAAATATTCTGTTATTAATGCACGATTGACAGACTCCCCTCTGCAATTGGTGCATTAATGACTGTCCCTCACCTATGATGGGCAACCCTGTGACTGATTTCCCCTACCATGGGTGACCCAGAGACTGGCTGTACAATATGATGAGTGCCACTGTTACAAGACTTCCTCTGTGGTCAGTGCCCCAGTGACTAGTCCTCTTCAGTGATTGGTATTCAAGTGACTAGGTCCCCTCTGTGATGGGTACCACCAGGACTAACCCACCTATGTGACAGGGGCCGCATGAATTGGCCCTCTTTTATTATGGCTGTACTAGTGACGCATTCCTCTATTATGGGTTCCCAGTGACTTCACCTTGTCAATGTTGAGTGTCCTAGTGAATGGCCTTCGTCTGTGATTGTTGCCCCAGTGACTGGCCATCTTCTCTGTTGCCTGCCCCAGTTTCTGAGTCTCTTCTGTGTCTAGTGACTACATCTCCTCTGTGAAGGGTTATCCAGTGGATACTCTTCTTCTGTAATGTTTGTCTTAGTGGTTGGTCCTTCACCATAATTGTTGTCTCAGTGAAAGGCCCTCCTGTGTGAAGGATGTCCAACAGACCCATCCTCCTCCATAATGGGTGTCCTAGTGACTAGCTCTCCTCTCTTTTGGGTACCAAAGTGAAAAGCATTCGTCTGTGATAGGTGCCACAGTAAGAAGCTTTCTTCTGTTATGCATGTCTCAGTGACTAAACCTTCTCTGTGATGTGCAAATTTTTGACTAGCCCTTCTCTATGTTGGGTGGCCCAGTGACAGTCCCTATTCTGTAAAAAATATCCCAGTGATTGATACTTCCTTTGTGACGTCTGCTCCAGTGACTAGCTTCTTTCTATGATCACTCACCTACATAATTGGTGCCTCAGTGACTAGGTCTTCTCCATTATGGAAGCCCCAGTAATTAAGTCTAATTGATTATTGGTTTCCCATTGACTGGCCCTCCACAATTAGAGTTGCAGTAGTGAATATCCCAACTCTGTAATGGGTGTCCTCATAACTGGGCTTCTTCCATAATTTGTGTTCCAGTGGTAGCCCTCCTTGGTAATGGGTTTCCCGTTGAATGATACTCATCACTGATGGGTGCCCCAGTAACTCTCCCTCCCCTGTGATGGTTGTCCCAGTGCTGGCCCTCCTTCATAACGGGTGCCAAAAGATTGGCCATCCTCTTTTATGGATGTCACAATGAGTAGCCCTCTTCTGTGATGTGTCCCAGTGACTGGGCCTCCTCCTAATAGGTGTCTCATTGACTGGCCATCCTCTGTGATGGATGCCTCAGAGACTGGTTCTCAGTGATGTATGCCTCAGTGACAGGCATTCCTCTGAAATGTATGCCCCAGGGAATGACTCCCCTGTGATGGATTCCCCGGTGATTGACTCTCCTTTGTCCTAGTGATTGACTCTCCTCTGTTTTTGGTGCCATCGAAATTGGCCCTCCTCTACACTAGATATCCCAGTGACTGACATTACTCTGTGGTATCTGCTACAGTGAATGACACTCTTCTGTGAAAGTCCTCCCAGCGACTGGCCATCATTTATGATCGGTTTCACTTGTCTGACTCTCATCCATAATAGATGATGTAGTCACTAGCCCTCCTCTCTGAAAGGTGCCCCAATGACTTGCTTTTTTCTGAAATGGGTATCACAGTGTCTAGGTCTACTCTGTGATGGGTGACCCAGTGATGAAACCCCTCCTGTAATAATTGCCACAGTGACTGTCCTTCATCCATCATTGATGCCTTAGTGATTAGCAATTCTCTGTGATTGGTGCACCAGCCACTGGAATTGCTCCATAATGGTATCTTTGAAGGTTGACCCAGTGACTGGCACTTATCCATATTGGGTGCTCAGGTGAATTGACTTTCTCTGTAATTGATACCCCAGTGACTGACCCTTCTCCACTGTGGGTGCCCCAGTGACTGGGCCTCCTCTCTGATCTTTCTCCAGTTTATTTCCTCCCTGCATAATGGTTGTCCCAGGGGCTAGCCCTGTTCAGTGATGGGTGTCCCACTTACATGGCCACCTCCGTGATGGATTTCATAATGACGGGTTCTCCTTTTTGTTGGATGTGCTAGTGACTGGTCCTTGTCCAAATTGTGTGCCCTAATGACAGAACCTCCCTAGTGATTAGAGCCCCAGTGACTTACCTTTATATTTTACGGGTGCCTCAGTGACTACCCCTACTCTGTGAATATTGTCATAGTTACTGGGCCTCCTCCATAATTAATGCCCCAGTGATTGACCTTCCTTTGTGATGCATGTCCCAGTGGCTTATCTGTCTCCATACTGTGTGCTTCAGTGACTGAACTTCCCCTGTGATTGTTGGCCCTGTGCCCTGTCATCATATATGACAGTTGTGCCAGTAGATAGCCCTTCTAAATGATGTCTGTCACAGTGATTGGACTCCATAATTAGTGCCCCAATGACTAGAACTCCTCAGTGATTGGGCCAAAATGAATGGACATCCACTGTGATCGGTGCTGCTGTGATTATCTATATTCTGTGATGGGTATCCTATCTAGCATTAGAACCTCTCCAAAATGGATACTTCAATGACTATTCTCATTCTGTGATGTCTTCCCCAGGTTCTGCACCTTCTCCATGTTAAGTGCCCTCCTCTCTTATGGGTTTCCAGTGACAAGCCCTCCTCCATAATAGGTGCTTCATTGACTGAGCTCGCTGACACACTGACAAGCCTTCATACATATTGGATCCCCTAGTGACTAGCTGGCCTTTGTGATGGGTGCTCCAGTAACTAGGCCTCATCCAGTGTTCCAGTGACTATTCTTCTTCTTTATTAAAGTCCTTGTGACTGAATCTCCACTATGATAGATACCCCAATGATTGAGCCTCCACTATAATGTGTGTCCCAGTGACTGGCCCTCTTCCATAATGAGTGCCCCAGTGACTGTCTTTTGTTATTGGTGCCACAGTGACAAACCCTCTTCTGTGTGAGTTTCCCAGGGACTAGACTTCCTCTGTGGGGGGTGCAACTGTGATTGGCCCACCTCTGTGATTTGTGCACCAGTGACCAGTGACTGAGCCTCCTTTGTTATGGGCACCCCAGTAACTGGACCTCATCTGTGATGGTTACATCAATGAATGGCCTCCTCTGTTGTGTGTACCCCCAGAAATTGGCCCTCCACTATAGTGGGTGCCCCAGTGACTAGGCTTTCTCTTTCACCATTGTGCCAGTCACTAGACTTCCTCGTTGATATGCTCCCCAGTAACATTTCCTCCTCTCTTATTTGTACCACAGTGACTGCTCTTCTTTGTGATCAGTGAATCAGTGATTGGACCTCCTTCTATTGAGTGCACACTTGACTGACCTCCTCTGTGATGTTTGCCTCAGTAACAGGTCCTCCTCTGTTTTGGTGCCTTCTGTAACTAGTTCTCCTCTGTGATGGGTTCCT
>NW_007234974.1:0-19985 GCF_000164805.1 Carlito syrichta
GGTGTTCCTTTGCATTGCCCATGCCGACAGACCATTCAAGTCCTGACTGGGCACCATGTCTAACGTCCATCAGCCCTGCGCCATGGGAGGCTGATATGGGAGGCTGCCTGAGCTCAGGGGTTGCAGACAAGCACGGGAGACATGGCAAGACTGCTTCTTAATGAGATGACCCCAAAATCAAGTCTGGCATGGTGGACCCTGGAGTCCCAGGTGCTCGGGAGCTGATGCAGGTGGACAATCTGAGCCCTGCAGTTCTAGTCCCCAGGAGCCACAATCAGGCTGCTGCACCCCAACCTGGCTGACGGAGACTCTGGAGACAAAAATGACATCTCCCACGTGCATCACGATGGGTGTCCATGGCTCCCCAGGGGAGGGTCTGCATGGGCTTCAAACAAAGGAGTGATCAGGAGATGAAGGGTACTTCCCATGGCCCTAAGGCTATAGACCAGGTGACCAGAACCTGGGCTTTCTGTGTCATTGCCTGACTCCCTTGATCACTCTGTGCCCAACGGCCACCCTAGCACAAGGTCGTCTGTTCCATGAGGTCACACACATCTTTTCTGTGGGACACAATTATGGAGTGTTAGGCAGGCCTTGTGTGGTCCATGGCCAAGGGTGTGGGACCGATGTGTCTGGTGGACATCTTTGAAACCTCCCGTGAATGACAGACTGAAACGTGCCACTTCCTCTCCCATCCCTGAGGGTGACTCCTCACACTGGGTGGCAGGGGTCGTGGTGGTTGTGGTGGTGATTATTATTATTATTTGGAGTTTGAATCCTATTCAGTCACCCAGGCCAGAGGACAAGGTCATGCTCACGGCCTCCGTAGACCCCACTTGCTGGGCTCAGTTGATTCTCCCCCCTCTGCCCCACAAGTGACTGGAACCACAGGCCTGTGCCAGCATCGCCTGGCTAATCTTTGGATTTATTTTTAATGGCCAAGATGAGGTCTCTCCCTGTGTCCTGGGCTGGTTTCGAACCTGCAGGCTCATGCCATCCACATGTCTAGACCCGTGAAGTACTGGGATGCCAGACTGAGCCAATGAGCCTGGCCTGTGTTTGGGGTGGTGGTGGTAGGTATTATTATTGTGAGTTGGGGTCTCACTTTTTCGCCCAGGTTGGAGCAGAGGAGCCCACTCTCGGACACAGCAGCCTCCACTGACTGGGCTCTGGCGATCATCCTGCTTCAACCTCCTGAGTTGCTGGAAGGACAGGCATGTGCCACCACAATTGGCTCAATTTTTGGCTTATTGTAGAGACAAGGTCTTGCCGAGGTGCCTGAGCTAGTCTCAAACATGGGGGCTCTGGCCATCCTATTGCCTCAGCATCCCAGAGCACCAGGATGACAGCCATGAGTTCCCACACCCAGCTCAACAGCCCTCTCGGGGCCCCACACGGAGGCCCATTCCCTTCTGATGTCCTGGGACCCCAGAGAGGGCAGCTGGTATCACCAGCTGAGCCCTTCCAGGGAGGAGCACCTGGAGCAGAGGCATGAATTCACTAGGGCACCCACCACTCCTCCCGCCTTATTCCCCAGCATGAACCCACTCGCTCCTCCCAAGGGCTGCCTCAGGGAAATGGAGGAGGAGACTCTCATAAGTTTGGGGGTGGTGTGGACGGTCGGCCAATTCACGTCTGTCTCTTTGGCACATGGGGAGGCTGAGATGGGAAAATGGCCAGAGTCCAGGAACTCGAGACCAGGCTGAACACCATAGCAAGCCCCCACCTCGACCCCAAGGAAAACCCACGAAATCTTGGGTGAGGTCAGACCTCGGCAGGAGGATCGTCTCTGGCACAGAGTTCAAGACCCGCTGGTAACATGAGGATGTCTAGCAAATGGAAAACCTGTGATTGCAGCAGTTTGGGAGGCCCAGATTGAGAGGCTGGCCCTTGTTGTGCAGTTTGAAAGCAGCCAGAGCATCCTAGTGAGGAAGGAAAAGATTGAAAGTAAGAAGGAAAGAAAGAAAGAAAGAAAGAAAGAAAGAAAGAAAGAAAGAAAGAAAGAAAGAAAGAAAGAGAACGTAAGAAAGAAAGAAAGGAAGGAAGAAAAAGGAAAGAAAGAAAGAAATCTATTCTCCTGCACATGTGAGCGTCCCCCTGGCTAGGCACCTTCCAGCCCTAACCCACCCCCAAGTGGCTCTCCCCGCTTTGGTCTGGGAGTTCCCAGGCTCACTGGCCGGGTTCTGGCTGGCTCTCTTCTGCAAGGTGAGAAATGTGCGGCAGGCAGGCCAACCCAATGACTTGGCAATGAGAACCTTCTGCTAAGAAAGGCCAAGGAAAAATCCATCACCCAGGGACATATCTTCCTTCACAATCCCATTTTTCCTGATTAAGCCAGTTGCCCTGTGAACACACCACATGAAGTTTAGAATCTGTGTGTGTTTCTGATGATTTTGGAGACAGGGTCTGGCTGTAAGGTCCAG
Organism: Carlito syrichta; assembly: GCF_000164805.1. Classification (NCBI taxonomy): domain Eukaryota; kingdom Metazoa; phylum Chordata; class Mammalia; order Primates; family Tarsiidae; genus Carlito; species Carlito syrichta. Next base: position 2,424 of record NW_007234974.1, read on the forward strand.
CCTGGTGGGCATGGTCATGACCGTCGTTCTTTGCCATGCTTGAAATTGCAGACTCCATTGATCCTCCTGCCTCAGCCTCTGGAGTGGCTGGTACTATGGGCACCTAGACCCCAGACCCCCTGTTGAGATGGGTGAGGATACAGGGTCTTCCTGCATGGCCCAGGTTGGCCTTGGGCTCCTGGTCTCCAGCGATCTTCCTGCCTCGGCCTCCCAGACCGCTGGGATTCCAGGCATGGGTTGCCTTTCCAGGCCTTCTGATTCGTTTTTGATGAAGGATGGAGGCCAGGCTCAGGGACTCACAATCGTCATTCCTGCATTTTGGGAGGCCATGCCAGCATCTTACCTGAACCCGTGGGCTGAAAACCATCCAGGCAACTTGGCAAGAACTCGTCTCAACCCTACATCCCAAATTAGCAGGGCGTGGTGTCACAAACCTGTCGTTCCAGCTCCTAGGAAGGCTGGTGAAAGGCTTGCCAGAGCCTGGCGAGCTGAGGCTGCAATGGCTGAGATCAAGTCCCTGCCCTCAAGCCTGGGCAAAGGAGTGAGACTTTGACTCAAATAAAAAAAGGAGCAAAAGGAAAGCAACAATTTGTGTATGGAGTTGGGATCACCGTGAAGAAAACAGAGATCATTTGGGAAGGAGGCCCCAGGCTTGGACTTAGAGTTCATGAAAGATGGTGGATCGGCAGACAATCAGGCTGTGGATTTGGGAGGCTGAGGCAGGGAATTTCTACAGCTAGGGAGTTCGAGACCAGTCTGGGCCAAGTAGTGATACCTCGTTGCACCCCAGAATGCAAGCACTGGAGTTGCACATAGTGGCGCATGTGGTCCCAGCTACATGGGATGCAGTGGCCTCCATCCCGGAGTGTGCTTTTGTGTTGTCCCTGCATAGAACACGAGCGAGTACAGGCCGGGCACCATGGCTCATAGCCATCAGCCCCAGGCATTGGGACGCTGCCTGAGTCCCCAGTTTCAGAGACCAGCCTGAGTGGTTTTGCCAGACCTCGTCTTGGTGAGAGGGCCCTCAATTCGAGTAATGGGTGGTGGCCTCTGGAGTACAGGCTTCTTGGAGGCCAAGGCAGGAGGACCACCTCAGCCCCACATGTCAAGGCCCCAGAAACCATGATCAAGCCACTGTGCGATCAAGCCCAGCTTATGGAGACTCTGGCGACAATAAAGAGGCCACCAACTTGTGTCACGATGGGCCCCCATGGCTCCCCAGGGAAGGTCCCTGTGGTTATGAAATGATTGAGTGATTGGATGAGGAAGGGGCCCTCCCCTCACCCGAAGGAGGCAAACTGGGTAACTGGAGCCTGGGATGGCCACGACATTGCCAGACCTCCTTGATCGTTCTATTCCTGACGGCCACCCTAACTCACATCAGTCAGTTCCGTGAGCTCACACTTGTCTTTGATGTAGGGCAAGAGTGTGAAGAGTATAGGAAGGACTTCTGGGATGTGTGACTGAAGGCATGGGATGGATATTCCCAGTGGCCAATTTTGAAACCCCCAGCAAACAACAAGCAGGAAAGAGCCTTTTTCTCTCCCATCCTTGTGGGTGACTCCTCGCGCTGGGTGAAAGGGGTGGTGGTGGTGGCAGTGGTGGTGGTGGTGATTGTTATTATTTGGAGTCAAAATCCCACTCTGTTGCCCAGGCCTTAGTGCGGGTGCATGCTCAGTGATACCGCATACTCCACCTACCGGACTCAGGTGAACCTCTCACCTCAGCCCAAGGAGTGGCTGGAAAGAGGGGCCTGTGCCATCATGCCGGGCTAATCTTTGGATTTAGTTTTGATGGCCAAGACGAGGTCTCACCCTGTGTCCCAGGCGGGTCATACACGCAGGTTCAGGCCATCCACTTCCTGCACCTCTGAAGGACCCAGATGCCTGGCTGAGACCCTGAACCAGACCTGTATTTGTGGTGGTGGTGGTGGTTAGTATTATTCTGAGTCAGAGACCCACTCTGTTGCCCAGTCCAGAGTGCAGTGGACCGCTCTCATCCACTGCGCCCTCCACCAACTGGGCTCCAGCAATTCTCCCACAGTAGCCTCCAGAGTTGTGGGAATGTGGAAATGAAAGGTCTGGACCACCAAACTTGTATCATTTTTTGGCTTCTTGTAGAGACGAGGTATGGGCATGTCTAGAACTTGGGAGCTCAGGCCATTCTCTCCTCAGTCTCCAGAGCACCAGGATGACAGATGTGAGCCCCTGGACCCAGCTTCACATCCCACTCAGGGTCCCACAGTGAAATCCTCTCCCTACCGATGACCTGGGACTCCGGAGAAGGTAGCTGGTGTAGCCCACCGGACCCTCCACAGAGTAAACGCCTGGTGCATGGGAGTGTCTCTGCCAGGCCTCCTACCCTTCCTCCAGTCTTGTTCCTCAGGGTGGACAGCTTCGCTCCTCCCAGGGGCAGCCTCAGGGAAAGGAAGGGCCTGACTCTCAAATCTTTGGGGGGGTGGTGACAGCCAGACAACTCACGCATGTCTCTTTGACATTCAGAGAAGGTGAGATGGAAAGACAGCTGGAGCCTGAGAGCTCCAGACCAGGTTGGACATCATAGAAAGCCCCACCTCGACCTCCAAGCAAAACCCAGAAAACCTTGGGTGAATACAGGCCTTGGTGGGAGAAACGCCTCTGGCCCAGAGTTCCAGACAAAGCAGGAGACCAGGATGTCAATGGAAAGCCTATGATCACTGGGGTTTGGGAGACCAATGTCGAGAGGTTGACCAAAGTTGGGCAGATTGAGAGCAGCCTGGGCAACCTAGTGAGGAAAGAAAAGTAAGAAAGAAAGAAAGAAAGACAGAAAGAAAGAAAGAAAGAAAGAAAGAAAGAAAGAAAGAAAGAAAGAAAGAAAGAAAGAAAGATAGAAAAGTTGAAAGAAAGAAAGAAAGAAAGGTAGAAAAGTTGAAAGAAAGGAAATAAAGAAAGAGAGAGAGAGAGAGAGAGAAAGAAAGAAAGAAAGAAAGAAAGAAAGAAAGAAAGAAAGAAAGAAAGAAAGGTAGAAAGGTTGAAAGAAAGGAAAGAAAGAAAGAGAGAGAGAGAAAGAAAGAAAGAAGGAAAGAGAGAGAGAGAAAGAAAGAAAGAAAGAAAGAAAGAAAAAAAGAAGGAAAGAAAAAAGAAAGAAAGAAATTCATTCTTCTGCAAAACTTCTGCCCTCAGTCTTTCACTGCCTGCCCACCCACATGTGCAGGTCACCCATGCTTGACACCTTTCACCCACAAGTCCCCGTATGACTGCTCCTGCTTTGGTGTGGGAGTTCTCAAGTCTCCCTGGCTGAGATCCTGCCAACTCTCCTCTCCAAGGTGTGAAATGTGCCTCAGGCAGGCCGACCCTCCATCTCAGCAACAAGTATCTTCCACCAAGATAGGTGAGGGACACATCCCTCACCCGGGGACATTTCTTCACCCAAATCCCATTATTCCTGGATCTAAAGACAGTTGCTCTGTGAACACACCATGCAGTTGACAATCTGTGTACGATTCTGATGTTTTTTGAGACAGGTTAGGTCTCTGACCAAGCCTGGGACCCAGGTACATGACTGACGTTGCCTGCCTTGAAATTTCGGGCTCCAGTGATCCTCCCACCTCAGCATTGGGAGTGACCAGGAGGAAAGGTACCTCGACCCCAGACCCCCTGTTTGGATGGGTGCTGAATCAGGGTCTCCCTGTGTGGCCTGGGCTGGCCTCGGGCTCCTGGACTCCAGCCATTATCTGGCCTCAGCCTCCAAGAGTTCTGGGATTCCAAACGTGAGCTTCCGTGTTAGGCCTTCTGGTTTGTATTTGAGGAAGGATCGAGGCCGAGCTCTGGGGCTCAGCCTCATCATCCCAGCACTTTGGGAGGCCGAGGCCAATGGCCATCCCAAGCCCATGGGTCAAGACCCACTTGGGCACCCCGGTGAGAGGTGTCTTTACCCTCCATCCCAAATAAGCTGGGTGTGGTGGCATGTGCATCTTGTTCTGGCTACTTGGAAGGCCAGGGAAAGGCTTGTGGGAGCCCAGCCAGCCAAGCCTGCAGATGTGAGAAGTCAGCCACCACCCTCCAACCTGGGCGATGGAATGAGACTCCTACTCAAAGATAAAATGAAAAAAGGAAAAACAAGAAGAGCATCCATTTGTGTTTGGAGTTGTGATCATCATGAACAGACAGAGATCATTTGGGAAGGAGACCCCAGCCTTAGGCCTAGTGTTTCTGAAAGATGGTGGATCGGCAGATAATCAGGCTGAGGCTTTGGGAGGCTGAGGCAGGGGACCACTGGAGCCCAGGAGTTCGAGACCAGCCTGTGCCACATAACAAGACTTCATTGCTCCCCAGAATGCAAACACTGGAGTCATGCATGGTGGTGCCCGTGGTCCTGGCTACATGGGATGTGGTGGGCTCCATCCCAGGGTATTCCTTTGCATCACCCCCACTGACAGAACATGTGAGTCCAGGCTGGGCACCGTAGCTCACGTCCATCAGCCTCATGCCCTGTGAGGCCAAGGTTGGAGGTTGGCTGAACCCAGGATCTGAGATCAGCCCATGCGATGTTGATAGACCTCGTCTTAGTGAGAAGTTCCCAAAATCAGGTCTGTCGTAGTGGCCTCCGAAGTTTTGACTGCTCAGAGGCTAAGATGGAGGAACTTCTGAGCTCCGTAGTTCAAGGCCCCAGGAGCCAAGATCATGTTGCCACGCCCCAGTAAGTCTGACAGATACTCCAGTGACAAAAATGACGACTCCCACATGCATCACGATGAGCGCCCACAACTCCCGAGTGAAAGGTTCACATGGGTGGGGGGCGATCGAGTGATCAGGAGAGAAAAGGGCACTCCCTCCCAAAAGGTGGCAGACCAGGTGACCAGAACCTGGGTTAGCTGCGGCGTAGCTGCTCCGCTTAGATCACTCTGTGCCAGATGGCCACCCTAACTCGGGGCCACCTGTTACATGAGCTAAGATGCACATTTGCCATGGGGCACAAGTTTGGAGGGTGTAGGCAGGCCTTCTGGGGTGCGTGGACCAAGGTGCGGAATGGACACACCCCGTGACACCTTTGAAACCTCACGTGAATGACAGGGGGTAAGTGCATTTCCTCTCCCATACCTGAGGGTGACTCCTCCCATTGGGTGGCAGGGGTGGTGGTGGTGGTGATTATTATTATTTGGTGTCTGAAATCCACTCTGTCACCCAGGCCTGAGTGCAGAGGCACTCTCACAGCCACTGTGGACTCCACCTGTCAGACTCAGTCAATCCTCCTGCCCAGTGTCCCAGGTTGGTCTCAGATCTGCAGGCTTAGGCTATCCACTCGCCTCAACCTCTGAAGAGATGAGATGCCAGCCTGAGTCTATGTGCCCGCCCAGTGGTTGTGCTGTTGGTGGTTAGTATTATTATTCTGAGTAAGATTCCCATTTTGTCGCCCAGCTGAAGTGTAGGTGCCCGATTTTGGCCACCTTGGACTGTATTGGCTGGGCCCCGGAGACACTCCCGCTGCAGCCACCTGAATGGACAGAATGACAGGTGTGTGCCACCATGCTCAGCTCATTCATTTGGCTTCTTGTAGAGACAAAGTTTCACCAAGGTGCCTGGACTTATCTCCTACCCTGCGGCTCAGGACATCCTATCACCTTGGCCTCCCAAAGTGCCAGGGTGACAAGCATGCCAGGCCTCCACACTCCTCTCGGGGACCCACCAAGAGGTTGGGTCCCTTCTGTTGACCTGGGAACCTAGAGATGGTGGCCAGAGTTGTCCCCCGAGCCCTCCCTGGGGGAGAGCCTGGCACAGGGACGTGTCTCTGCTAGGGCGCCCACACTTCCATCCACTTTGTTCCCCAGGTTGGACCTGCTTGCTCCTTCCTGGGACTGCCTTGGGGAAAGGGAGGGTGTGACTCTCAAACCTTCCAGGGCCGGGGACATCTGAGCTACTCACCACTGTCTCTTGGCACTCAGGGAGGCCGAGACAGAAGATGACCAGAGTCTGGGAGCTCAAGACCAGGCTGAACACCATAGCAAGCCCCAAACTTGAACCCAAGCAAAATCCAAAAATCCTTGGATGATGGCAGGCCTCGGTGGGAGGATAGTCTCTGGCCCAGAGTTCAAGACTAGACAGGAAGACCAGGATGTCAACTAAATGGAAAGCCTGTGATTGCAGCAGTTTGGGAGGCCCAGGTTGAGACGATGACCCAAGTTGGACAGTTTGAGAGCAGCTTGGGCAACCGAGCAAGGATAGAAAAGAATGAAAGAAAGAAAGAAAGAAAGAAAGAAAGAAAGAAAGAAAGAAAGAAAGAAAGAAAGGAAAGGAAGGAAGGAAGGAAGGAAGGAAAGAAAGAAATCCATTCTCTTGCAAACCTTCTTTCCCCAGCTCTTCCCCCCACCCTCCCTAGATATGAGGGTCCCCCAAGCTCAGCACCCTCCAGCTCCAACCACTCCAATGGTTGCCCCCTTTGGTGAGGGAGTTCCCAAGTCTCCCTGGCCGGGTCCTTCCACCTCTCCCAATTTCATTTTTCCTGGCTATAAAGCCAGTCACCCTGTGAACACACCATGTGCAGTTGAGAATCTGTGTACAATTCTGATGTTTATGGAGACAGGGTCTGGCTCTGTTGCCCCAGCTGGCGTCCAGGGACACAACCGTCATTCTCAACCAACCTCAAAATCACAGGCTCCGGTGATCATACCGCCTCAATCTCCGGTGTGGCTGAGATGATGGGCACCTTGACTCAAGACAGTCTGTTTGGATGGTTGCAGAGATGGGTTCTCCATGCATGGCCTGGGCTGGCCTGGGCTGGTCTTGGTCTCCTGGACTCCAGCCATCCTCCTGCCTAAGCCTTCCAGAGCACTGGGATTCCAGGCATGGGCCTCTGTGTCAGGCCTTCTGCTTCATTTTTGATGAATCATCAAGACCATGCTCGGGGGCTCAGTCTCATCATCCCAGCACTTTTGGAGGCTGAGGCCAGCGATTGGCCCAAACCTGCAGGCCAAGACTCACCCAGGAAACTCGGCGAGGCCTTGTCTCTACCTTTCATCCCCAATGAGCCAAGCATGATGGCACGTGCCTGTCATTCAGGGTCAGAAGTCTGGGGAAAGGGTCATTGGAGCCTGGTGGACCTGGCCGGGAGTGAGCCACCATCCTCCAGCCTGGACAACAGAGTGAGACTATGACTCAAAGAAATAAAGGAAAAAAGGAAAAAAAGAAGAGTATTTGTTTGTCTATGGAGCCGGGATAATCGTGAACAGACAAAGATCATTTGGGAAGGAGTACTCAGACTTGAGTCTAGAGTTCCCCAAACATGGTGTATCAGCAGATATTCGGGCTGTGGATTTGGGAGGCCGAGGTGGGGGACTGCTTGATCCTGGGAGTTTGAGACCAGCCTAGGCCATATAGCGAGAACTCATCACTCCCTGGAATGCAAACACTGGAGTCACGTATGCTGGCTCCCACTGCCCCAGGTACAAGGGATGTGGTGGCCTCTGTTATGAGGATTTGTTTGGCATTATATGTGATTTCAGGACAGGCACCATGACACACGGCCATCAGTCCCATACATTGGGAGGCAGAACTGGGAGTCTGCATGAGCCCAGCAGTCGGAGACCAGCCCGGGTGACATGACCAGACCTCATCTCAGTGAGAGGTACCCAAAATATTGTCAGGTGTGTTGGCCCCCGGAATTTCAGCTGCTCGGGGGCCAAGAGAGGACGACAGCCTGAGCCCATCAGGTCAAGACTCCAGGAGCCACGATCATGCCGCTGGGTCCCAGCCCAGCCAATGGAGACTATGGAGACAAAAACGATGCTTCCCACATGCATCACGACAGGCATCCATGTCTCCCCCTGGAAAGGCCTGCGTGGGAAATGTACGATGGAGAGATCGGGAGAGGAAGGGGCTGACCCACTCCCGAAGGTGGAGACCGGGTGACTGGAACCTGAGGTGGCCGTGGCATTGATGGACCACCCTGATCGCTCTGTGCCCGAAAGATGGCCTAACTCCGGGCTGTCTCTTTTGTGAGCTCACACTTGTCTTTGTTGTGGGCATGTGTGTGGAGGTTGGAGTCAGGCCTTCTGGGGCATGTGGCCCAAGGCACGGGATCGATGTGCCCAGTGACCATCTTTGAAACCTCCCATGAACAACAGGCTGGAATGTTCCTTTTCCTCTTCCATATATGAGGGTGAATCCTCACGCTAGATGGTAGGGGTGGTGGTGGTGTTGGTGATTGTGATTATTATTATTTGGAGTCAGAATCCCGCTCTGTCACCCAGGCTGGAGAGCAGGGGCACACTAACAGCCACTGAAGACTCCACCTGCGGGGCTTAGGCAATCCTCCCACCTCAGTCCCCAGAGTGTCTGGAGCCACAGGCCTACACCACCATGTTCAGTTATTCCTTGGATTTATTTTGATGACCGAGGCAAGGTCTTGCCCCATGTCCTGGGCTGGTGTCAAACCCGCAGGCTCAGGCCTTCCACTCGCCTGTGCCTCTGTAAGACCGGAAAGCCAGACTTAGCCCCTGTGGTTTGGTGGTGGTGGTGGTTGGTATTATTATTCTGAGTCGGAGTCCTGCTCTGTCACCCAGGCTGGAGTGTGGGTGCCTGCTCTCGGTCAATGTGGCCTCCACCATCAGAGCTCCGAATATCCCTCCCCCCAATGTCCTGAGTAACCGGAACGACAGGCATACACCCACATGGTCAGATCATTTTTTTGCCTTCTTGTAGAGACGAGGTCTCACCAAGGTGCCCGGGCTTGTTTCAAACCCAGGGTCTCAGTCCATCCTCTTGCCTCAGCCTCCCAGAACAGTGGGATGACAGGCCTGAGCCACCATGTCCAGCCTGCCAACCCTTCTCGGGACCTACGGCAAGGACCGCTCCCTTCTGATGACCTGGGACCCTGATGAGGGTGGCCACAGTCATCCACTTAGCCCTCCCCTGGGAGAATGCCTGAGGCAGGGCATGTCACTGCTGGGGCACCCACACATCCACCCACCTCATTCCCCACAGTGGACTTGCTCATCCCTCCCAAGGACCACCTCGGGAAAAGGTATGGCATAATACTCAAACCATCAGGGGAGCGGGAATATTCTATTGATTCACGTCTGACTCCTTGGCACTCAGGCAGGCTGAGACAGGAAGATGGCTGGAGCCTGGTAGCTCGAGACCAGGTTGGACAGCATAGCAAGCCCTCACAATTACCCCAAGCAACATCTCACCCCATGTCCTGGGCTGGTGTCAAACCCACAGCCTGAGGCCGTCCACTCTCCTGGGCCTCCAAAGGGCCAGGATGGCAGGCTGAGTCCCTGAGCCAGCCCTGCGGCTGTGGTGGGGCTGGTGGTTTGTATTAATATCTGAGTCTGAGCCCTGCTCTGTCACACAGGCCAGAGCACAGGGGCCTGCTCTCGGCCACTGTGACCTCCAACACATTGGCTCTGGCTTTCTGGCCTCCCAAGTTGACAGAATGACAGGTGTGCACCACCACACTGTGTTCATTTTTTTGGCTTCTTATAGAAACGAGGTCTTGCCAAGGTGCCCGGGCTGGTCTTAAACCCAGGTGCTCAGGCCATCCTCTCACCTCAGCCTCCCAGAGTGCTGGAATGACAGGTGAGAGCACCCAAGTCCAACCTTCACAGCCCTCTAGGGCCCCACCAATAGCCCTGCTCCCTTCTGATGACCCAGGATCCCAGAGGGGGTGCACGGAATCACAGGCCGAGACCTCTCCTGGGGTAGTGCTTGGCAAAGGGGCATGTCTCTACTGGTGTGCACAGCCCTCTTCCCTCATCATTCCCCAGGGTGGACCCGCTTGCTCCTCTCAGGGTTCGCATCAGGGATAGGAAGGTCATGACTCTCAAACCTTCCAGAAGGCGGGGACGGCAAGCCTATTGACACCTGTCTTCTCTGCACTCAGGGAGGCTGAGATGGGAAGATGGTCATATCCCAGGAGCTCGAGACCAGGCTGGACACCATAGCAAGCCCCACTTCAACCCCAAGCAAAACCTAGAAAACCTTGGGTGAGGGCAGGCCTCGGCGGGAGAATAGCCTGCGTCCCAGAGTTCAAGACCTGGAAGGAAGACCAGGATGTCGGCCAAATGGAAAGCTTGTGATTGCAGCAGTTTGGGAGGCCCAGGCTGAGAAGTTGGCCCGAGTTGGGCAGTTTGAGATCACTCTGGGCAACCCAGTGAGGAAAGAAAAGAAAGAAAAGAAAGAAAGAAAGAAAGAAAGAAAGAAAGAAAGAAAGAAAGAAAGAAAGAAAGAAAGAAAGAAAGAAGAAAGAAAGAAATCCATTCTCCTGCAAAGCTTCTGCCCTCAGTCCTTCCCCTTTGCCCACTCCATATGTGAAGGTTCCCCAAGCTCGGAACTCTCCAGCCCCAAGACCCTAAAAAGTCTGCCCCCGCTTTGGTGTGGGAGTTCCTGAGGTTGCCTGGCTAGGTTCCTGCCGGCTCTCCTCTCCAGGTAGGAAATGTGCCCCAGGCTCACTGACCCTCTGACTCAGAAACGGGGACCTTCTGCCAAGAAAGGCCAGGGACATATATCTCACCAGGGGACATTTCTTCCCCCAATCCCATTTTCCTGGCTCTAAAGCCAGTTGCCATGTGAACACACCATGCGCAGTAGAGAATCTGTGTATGATTCAGATGTTAATGGTGACAGGGCCTGTCTCTGTGACCCAGGCTGGGGCACGGGGACATGTCCGGCATTCACCGCCAGTCTTGTAATCATGGGCTCCAGTGATCCTCCCACCTCGGTCTTTGGAATGGCCAGTACGACGTGGACCTCGACCCCAGACCTTCTTTTTGGATGGTTGCAAAGACGTGGTCTCCCTGCATGGCATGAGCTAGCCTTGTGCTCCTGGGCTCCAGCCATTCTCCCACCTCTGCCTCCCAGAGCTCTGGGATTCAAGGTGTGAGCTGCCATGCCAGGTCTTCGGATTCATTTTCAACACAGGATTGAGGCCAGGCTCCAGAGCTCAGTCTCATCATCCCAGTGTTTTGGGAGGCCAAGGCAAGCTGCCGGCCCAAGCCTGTGGGCCGATACCTGCTGGGGAACCTGGGCGAGACCTCGTCTCTACCCTCCATCCATAATAAGCTGCACATTGTGGTGCGTGCCTGTTGTTCTGGCTCCTCAGAAGGTTGGGGAAAGGCTCTCCAGAACCCGTTGGGCTGAGGCTGTGGTGGCTGAGACCGATCCACCGCCCTCCAACCTGCGCGACGGAGTCAGACTCTGACTCAAAGAAAAAAGGAAAAAAAAGAAGAGCATCCATTTGTGTATGGGGTTGGAGGCTGAGATGAGAGGCTGCCTGAACCCAGGTGTTGGAGATCAGCAAGGGTGATGTGGCCTGACCTCGTCTCGGCGAGAGGTCACCAAAATCGTGTCAGGCGTGGTCGCCCCCAGAGACTTGCCTGATCTGGGGCTGAGGTGGGTGGACCACCTGAGCCCCACAATTTTAGGTCCTGGGAGCCACGATCATGCCCCTGCACCCCAGCCCACAGATGGAGACTCTAGTGACAAAAAAGTGCCTCCAGTGGGCCTTCACGAATACCTAGTGAATGGTCCAGGTGGGCAAGGGATGATGGAGTTATCAGGATAGGAAGGGGCCTTTCCCACCCGAAAGTGTCAGGCAAGGAGACCAAAACTTGTGCTGGCCACAGTGTTGCTGGACCACCTTGATTGCTCTGTGCCTGATAGCCATGCTAGTTCTGGGCCTTCTGTTCCTTGAGTTCACAGACATCTTTCTGTGGGGCATGAGTGTGGAGGGTGGAGGCAGGCCTTCCGGTACGTATATCCAAAGGCATGGGATGGACGTGCCTGGTGGCCATGTTTGAAACCTCCCAAGAACCTCAGGACAGAAAGTGCCTTTTCCTCTCCCATCCCTGAGCATGACTCTTCGCACGAGGTGGTAGTGGTGGTCCATATTATTATTTGGAGTCTGAATCCCACTCTGTTGCCCAGGCTGGTGCACAGGGGAATGATATTGTCCACCGGGGACTCCACCTGACAAGTTCAGGCAAACCTCCTGCCTCGGCACCCCAAGTGGATGTATCTACTGGCCTGGGCCACCACACCAGGCTAATCTTTGGATTTATTTTTGATGCCCGAGACAACGTCTCACCCCATGTCCTGGGCTGGTGTCGAATGTGCAGCTTCAGGCCATCCACTCACCTGTGTTTCCAAATGACCAGGGTGCCAGTCTGAGCCACTGAGCCTGCCCTGTGGTTGTGATGGTGGTGGTGGTTGGAATTATTATTCTGAGTAAGAGGCACTCTCTGTTGCCCAGGCCGGAGCACAGGGGCTTGCTGTCAGCCACCACAACCTCCTCCGACTGGGTTCTGGCAATCCTCCTGAAGTGGCTTCCCAAGCGGCCATAATGACAGCCATGTGCCACGACGCTCAGTTCATTGTTTTTTTTTTTTTTTTTTTTGGTTTCTTGTAGAGAGGAGGTCTCACCAAGGTTCCTGGGCTAGTCTCCAACCCAGGGTCTCAGGCCATTCTCTTGCCTCGACCTTCCAGAGTGCCATGATGACAGGCATGAGCTCCTATGCCTTTTCTCCCCAACCCACTTGGGGCCCCAGCATGAGTCCTGCTCCCTTCTGATGACCCTGGACCCTAGAGATTGTGGCTAGATTCTTCAGCTGACCCCTTCCCAGTGGAACACCTACCGCTGGGGCATGTCTCCACTGGGGTGCCCACTTCTCCACCTGCCTCATTCCCCAGGATGTACCCGCTTGCTCCTCCCAGGGGCCGCCTCAGGGACAGGGAGGGCATGACTCTCAAAACTTTGAGGGGGTGGGAACTGCCAAGTGACCCACGCCTGTGTCCTCAGCACTCGGGCAGGCTGAGATGGGAAGATGGCTGGAGCCCAGGATCTCAAGACCATTCTGGACACCATAGCAAGCCCCCAAACAAAACCAAGAAAGCCTTGGGTGAGGGCTGGCCTCATCAAGGGCCTCATCACCTCTGGCCTGGAATTCAAGACCAGGCAGGAAGACCAGAATGTGGACCAGATGGAAAGCCTGTGATCACCACAGTTTGGGAGGTCCAGGCTGAGAGGATAACCCAAGTTGTGTAGTTTGAGAGTATCCTGGGCAACCTAGCTAGGAAAGAAATGAAAAGAAAGGAAAGAAAGAAAGAAAGAAAGAAAGAAAGAAGGAAGGAAAGGAAGGAAGGAAGGAAGGAAGGAAGGAAGGAAGGAAGGAAAGAAAGAAAGAAAGAAAGAAATCCATTCTTCTGCCACCCTTCTTCCCTCAGTCCTTCCTCCCCCAGCCATCCCACATGTGAATTTCCCCCAAGCTTGGCAACTTCGAGTTCCAACCAACACCACAATGGCTGCCCCCGCTTTGGTGCAGGAGATCCTGAGGCTAACTGACCGTGTTCCAGCTGGCTCTCCTCTGCGAGGTGAGAAATGTGACCCAGGCAGACTGACCCTCCAACTCAGCAGTGAGGACCTTCCAACAAGAAAGGCCAGGGATATATCTCTCACCCGGGGATATTTCAACACCCTCAATCCTATTTTTTCTGGCTCTAAAGTCAGTTGCCCTGTGAACACACCACGAGCAGTTGAGAATCTGTGTATGATTCTGCTGTTTTTAGAGACAAGATCTGGCTCTGTGGACGAGACTCGGGCCCAGAACACAACTGCTGTTCACCGCTAGCCTCGAATTTGTGGGCTCCAATGATCTTCCCACCTCAGCCTCTGGGACGATGGGCACCTCAACCTCAGACACCCTGTTTCAATGGGTGAGGAGAGGGGTTCTCCCTGCATGGCCCTGTGCTCCAGCCATCCTCCCACCTCGGCATCCCAGAACACTGGGATTCCATTCGTGGGCCACCGTAACAGGCCTTCTGGCTCGTTTTTGATGAAGCATCGAGGCCAGGCTTGAGGACTCAGGTTCATTATCCCAGTGCTTGGGGAGGCCTATGGCAGTGGCAGCCTAAAAGTGCCAGCCGAGTTCAGGCCAGGCACATCGGTGGGAGCTCGTCTCTACACTCCATCTCAAATGAGCCATACGTGGTAGCACATGTATGTCATTCTGGCTCCTCAGAAAGCTGGGAAGATGCTCCCTGGAGCTTGGCATCCATTTGTGTATGGAGTTGAAATCGTGAACAGACAGATTATTTGGAAGGATGCCCCAGCCTTGGTTCTAGAGTTCCCAAAAGACGGTGGATCAGCAGACAATCTGGCTGTGGCTTTGGGAGGCAAAGCTGGGGGATCACTGGAGCCTGAAAGATTGAGACCAGCCTGGGCCATGTAGCAAGACCACATTGCTCCCTAGAATGCAAACACTGGAGTCGCATATGGTGGAATCCACAGTACAGGCTACACGTGACTCAGGGCCCTCCGTCCCAGGGCATTCCCATGCATCACCCCACCGACAGAACATGTGAGTCCAGGCCAGTCACCATGGCTCACAGTCATCAGCCTCACACTCTGGAAGACAGAGGCGGGAAGCTGCCTGAGTCCAGGGGTCAGAGACCAGCCTGGGCGACGTGGTCAGAACTCATCTCAGTGATAGGTCCCCAAAATCAAGTCACCATGGTGGAATCCAGTTCTGGCTGATCACTCTGTGCCCGAGGGCTTTCTTAGATTAGGGACGTCTGTTCCATGAGCTCACACACGTCTTTGCTGTGGGGCATGAGTGTGGAGGGTGGAGGCAGGCCTTCTGGGGCTCGTGGCTGAAGTCACAGGACAGACATGCCCAGTGGCCACCTTTGTAACCTCCCGTGAATGACAGCCCAGAAAGTGCCTTTTCCTTTCCCATCCCTGAGGGTGACTCCTCGTGCTGGGTGTCAGGGGTGGTGGTGTTGGTGATTATTATTATTTGGAGTCAGAATCCTGCTGTCACCCAGGTAGAAATGCAGGTGCATGCTCATGGACACTGTGAAAACCACCTCCTGGGATGAGGTGATACTACTGCCTAGGCCCCGCAATGGCTGGTACCACAGGGCTTTACCATGAAACCCGGCTAATTTTGGATTTATTTTTGATGGCTGAGATGAGGTCTCATCACCTGTCCCGGGATGGTGTGTAACTGGCAGGCTCAGGCCATCCACTCGCCTGGGCCTCTGAAGTGCCAGAATGTGGCTGAGACTCTGAGCCTGGCATGTGATTGTGGTGGTGTGAGGGTTGGTATTATTATTCTGAGTCAGAATCCCGCTCTGTTACCCAGTCCAGAGCACAGTGGCACACTCTCAGCCACTACAGCCTCCACCGGCTGGCTCCGGCCATCCTGCCACCACGGTCTTCCAAGTGGCTGGAATGACAGGCATACCCCACCACACTCAGCTCACTTTTTTGGCTTTTATTCGAAATGAGTTCTTGCCAAGGGGCATGCACTGGTCTTGACCAGGGGACTCAGGGCATTATCTTACATTGGTCTCCAAGAACACTGGGATGTAAGGTGTAAGCCCTAGCACCTGCCCTATGCACCCCTATTATGGCCACACTGCAAGGCCTACTACCTTCTGATGATGTAGGACCCCAGAGAGTGCAGTCATAATTGCCTGCTGAGCCCTCCCCAGGTGGAGTTCCAGATGCAGGGGCGTGTCTCTGCCTGTGCACCCACCCCTCTGCCTGCCTCGTTCCCCAGGGTCGACTGGCACGCTCTTCCAAGGTGTGGTCTCAGTGAAAGGGAAGGCATGTCTATCAAACTTTCAAGGGGGTGGGGATAGTTGGGCAACTCACACCCGTGTCCTTGGCACTCGGGGAGGATGAGAAGGAAATCTGAGTGGAGCCCAGGACCTCGAGACCAGGGTGGACACCATAGTGAGCTCACACCTCGACTCCAAGCAGAACACAGAAAACTTTGGGTGAGTGTAGGCCTCAGACGAGGGTCACCTCTGGCCCAGATTTCAAGACCAGGCAGGAAACCAGGATGTGGACCAAATGGAAAGCCTGTGATCACAGCAGTTTGGGAGGCCCAGGCCAAGAGGATGGCCCAAGTTGGGTAGTTTGAGAGCAGCCTGGGCAACCTAGTGAGTAAAGGAAAGAAAGAATGAAAGAAAGAAAGAAAGAAAGAAAGAAAGAAAGAAAGAAAGAAAGAAAGAAAGAAAGAAAGAAAGAAAGAAAGAAAGAAAGAAGGGAAGAAAAGGAAAGAAAGAAAGAAATCCATTCTTTTGCAAACACAATGCCCCAGACCTTCTCCCCCATCCTTCCCACATGTGAGGGTTCCACAGCTCCGCACCTTCCACCCCAGATCAGACCAATGCCTGCCCCCACATTGTTGTGGGAGTTCCCAAGGCTACCTGGTTGCATTCTATCCTGCTCCCCTCTCCGATTTGAGAAATGTGCCGCAGGCAGGCCAACCTGCCGACTGGGTAATAAAGACCTTTCACTAAGAAAGGCCAGGGACACATCCCTCACCTGGGAACCATTCTTCCCCAATCCCATTTTTCCTGGCTCAAAAGTCAGTCACCCTGTAAACACAGCATGCACAATGGAGAATATGTGTATGATTTTTGGAGACAGCGTCTGACTCTGTGTCCTAGGCTAGGACCCAGGGACACGACCCTCATTCCCCACCTGTCTCAAAATCATGGGCTCCAGCGATCCACCCACCTCAGGGTCTGGAGTATCCAGGACGATGAGCACCTCGAACCCATATCCCCTGTTTGCATAGGTGCAGAGAAGGGGTCTCCCTGCGTGGCTCGGGCTGGCCTTGGGCTCTTGGGCTCTTGGACTCCAGCCATTCTCCTGCCTCAGGCTCCCAGAGTGCTGGGATTCCAGGCGTGGGTCATTGCACCAAGCCTTCTGGTTCATTTTTGATGAAGGATCGAAGCCAGTTCGGGGTCTTAGCCTCATATTTCCAGCACTTCCAGAGGCAGAGAACAGCAGCCAACCCCAGCCCATGGACTGAGACCCACCCAAGCAACGTGGCGAGACTTCATCTCTACGCTCCATCCAAAATGAGCCAAGTGTGGTGGCACGTGCCTGTCATTCTGTCTCCTCGGAAGGCTGGGGAAAATCTTTCCAGAGCCTGGCGGGCTGATCTGGGGTGACCAGGAGTGAGCCACTGCTCTCCAGCCTGGGCGACAGCGTGAGACTCTGACTCAAAGAAAAAAAGGAAAAAAAGAAGCGCATCCATTTTTGTATGGAGTTGGCATCATCATGAACAGACAGAGATCATTTGTGAAGGATGCCCCAGACTTGGGCATAGAGTTTCTGAAAGATGGTGGATTGGCAGACAATCGGGCTGTGGCTTTGAGAGTCTGAGGCATGGGGGTTCGAAACCAGCCTGGGCCATGTAGCAAGACCTCATCTCTCCAGGAATCCAAACACAGGAGTGGCGTGTGATAGCCACCGCTGTCCCGGCTGCATGGGATGCATTGGCCTTCATCCTGGGGTGTTTTTTGCATCACACCCACCAATAAAACGTGTGAGACATGGCCGGGCACCATTGCTAATGGCTGACAGACCCACACCCTAGGAGGCTGAGGCAGGAGACAGCCTGAATCCAGGGGTCAGAGACCAGCCTGGTCAATGTGAAAAGACCTTGTCTCAGTGAGTGGTCTCCAAAATTGAGTCAGGTGTGGTGGACCCTGAACTCCCAGCTGCTAGGGGGCCAAGGCGGGAGGAGCACCTGAGAATCAGAGGTCGAGGCCCTGGGAGCCAGGATTG
>NW_007234975.1:0-8911 GCF_000164805.1 Carlito syrichta
GCGAGCTAGTTAGCTAACTATTTAAGACAACTGTCTAGTTAGTAGCTAGCTAGTTAATTCACCTAATTAAGTCAGCTGGCTAGACAGCTGGCTAGCTAGGTAGCGAGGTAGATAAGTTTATTGGCTAGCCAGATGGCTAGCTGGTCAATTTAGCTACTTAAGAGAGTTGACTAGTCAACTGGCATGGTAGGTAGCTATCTAGTTAAGTAACCTAGATAGCTACCTGGCTAGCTAGTGATGTCTTCGAGTTAATTCAGCTGGCTAGCCAACTGCCTAGTTGGTTAAGTCAGTTAGTTTAGTCAGCTGTCTAGTCAGTTGTTTAGGTAGGTAGCTATCTAGATAAGTCAGCTTGGAAGCCAGCAGGCTAGCTGTTCAAGTCAGCTAGTTAAGTCAGCCTGCTAGACTGCTGGCCAGGTAGGTATCTAGCTAGTTAAGTGAGCTGCCAAGCCAGCTTGCTAGCTTAAGTCTGCTAGGTAAGCCAACTGTATAGCCAGCTTGCTAGATAGGTAGTCCAGCTAGGTAGTCCAGCTAGTTAAGTCAGCTGGCTAGCCACCTGACTAGCTGGTTAAGTCAGCTAGTTAAGTCAGCTGGAAACCAGCTGGCTAGCCAGTTGTCAGCTCATTAAGTCAGTTGGCTATCCAAATGGTTAATTACTTAAAAAGCTAGTTAAAGCAGAAGGCTATCCATGGGACTAGCTAGTTATTTCAGCTAGTTAAGTCAGTTGGTTAGCTAGGAAGTTAGCTATATAAGTCAGCTAGATATGTCAGCTAGCTAGCTAGTTAAATTAGCTAGTTAAGTCAGCTGGATAACTAGATAGCTAGCTAGCTAGCTAGCTAGTTAAGCCATGTAGTTAAGCCAGCTGGCTAGCTAGGTAGCTAGCTGGTTAAGTCAGCTAGTGAAGTCAGCTTACTAGCTAGTTAATTCAGCGAGCTAAGTCAGTTGGCTAACTGTTGCCTCTGTGGGTAGCTAGCTAGTTAAGTCAGCTGACTAGCCAGTTAACCAACTAGTTAAGTAATCTAGTTAAGTCAGCTCACTAGGCAGCTTGTTAGGTAGGTAGCTAGTAAGTTAAGTCTGCTGGCAATCCAGCGGGTACTTAGGTAGTTAGCTAGTTAACTCAGCTGTCTATTCAGCTGGATATTTAGGTAGCTAGGCAGTTAGGTCAGCCTTCCAGCCAGCTGGCTAGCTACTTAAGTCACCTAGTTAAGTCAGCTGGCTAGACAGCTGGCTAGCTAGGTAGCTATATATTTAAGTTAGTTGTCTAGTCCACTGGCTACCTAGTAAACCACCTAGTTAAGTCAGCTCTATATCCAGCTGGCTAGCTAGGTAGCTTGTTACTTAAGTCAGCTGGCTAGTCAGCTGGCTACCTACTTAAGTCATCTAGTTAACTCATCTGGCTAGCCAGGTGGCTAGCTGTATAGAAAGCTAGATAATTCAGCTGTCTGGCAAGCAGGTCAGTTCTTCAAGTCAGCTAGTTAAGTCAGTTGGCTAGACAAGTGGATAGCTAGATAGTGAGCTTAAGTCAGTTGACTAGACAGCAGGCTAGCAAATTATGTCAGTTACTTAAGTTTGCTGACTAGCCTGCTAGTTAGCTAGGTAGAGAGCTAGTTAAGTTAGCTGGGTAGCCAGCTGGGTAACTAGTTAAGTATGCTAGTTTTTCCAGCTGGCTAGCTGGTTAAGCCAACTAGTTAAGTCAGCTGGTAAGCCAGCTGGATAGCTAGGTACCAACCTAGTTAATTCAGCTAGTTAGCCACATGGCTAGTTATTTAAGTCAGCTAGTTAATTCATCTGGCTTCCCAGCTGGCTAGCTAGGTAGCTAGTTAATTAAGTCAGCTGACTAGCCAGCTGTCTAGCTAGTTGTCACCTAGTTAAGTCAGCTCACTAGCTAGCTGGTGAGCTAGGTAGCTAGGTAGTTAATTCAGCAGGCAAGCCAGCGGTATATGTCAGTAGCTAGCTAGTTAAGTCAGCTTGCTAACCACTTAGCTAACTGGAGATGTCAGCTAGTTAAGTCAGAGTGCTAGCCAGCTGTCCAACTAGTTATATCAGTTATTTGATTCAGCTGGCTAGCCAGCTGGCTAGCTGGATAAGTCAGCTAGTTAATTCTTAAGTGGCAAGCCAACTGGCTAACTAGGTATCTCTCTAGCGTAGTCAGATGGCTATCCAGCTGACTAACTGGTTAAGTCAGCTAGATAAGTCAGCTTGCTAGCCACCTGGCTAGGTAATTAACTAGCTAATTAAGTTAGCTGGCTAGCCAGCTGGCTAGCTAGCAATGTCAGCAAGTTAAGTGAACTGCCTAGCCAGCTGTCTAGCTAGATGGCTAGCTAGTTAAGTCAGCTGGCTAGCCCGATGACTGTCTAGTTCAGTCAGCTAGTTAAGTCAGCTGGCTAGCCAGCTGGCTAGCTAGATTGCTGGCCAGTTAAGACGGTTGGTAAGCTGGCTGATCAGGTAGGTGGCCAGCTAATGAAGTGTGCTGGCTAGTTAGTTAACCATCAGGGTGGCTGGCTAGTTAAGCTGGCTTTCTATCCCACAGTCCAGCCAGATGGTTGGCTATTTAAGCCAGCTGGTTAGCCATCTGGTTAACTCACTAGCTAGCTATATGGCTGCCTAACCAGCTAGCCAGCTGGGTAGCTAGCTAGTTAAATGAGCTGGCTAGCCATCTAATCAACCAGGTAGAAGGCTAATTAAGTCAGCTTGCTAGCCAGCTTGCTAGTTGGTTAAGTCAGCTATTTAAGTCAGCTGGTTAGCCACATGGCTAGGTGGGTTGCTAGCTAATTTAGTCAACTGGTTAGCTGGGTGGCTTGCTAGTTAAGTCAGGCAGTTAAGTGATCTGGCTAGCCATCTGGCTAGCTATATGGCTAGCTATTTAAGGCAGCTGGCTAGCAGGATGCCTATCTAGTTAAGTCAGCTACTTAAGTCAGCTGGTTAGCCAGCTGCCCAGAAAGGTGGCTGTCAAGTTAAACCGGCTTGTTAGAAGGCTGGTCAGTTAAGTGGCCAGCTAGTTAAGCCAGGTGACTAAATGACTGAGCAGCATGGTGGCTGACTAACTAAGTCGGCTGACTTTCCCACTCTCCATACAGACAGCTGCCTTTTTATCCTGTCTTGCTAGCCAGTTGGTAAGCCTGTTAGCTAGCTAGCTGGTTACCTAGCAAGCTAGTCAGCCAGTTAGGTAGCTAGTTCAGCCAACTGACTAGCCATATAGCCAACCAGGTAGCTAACTAGTTAAGTCAACCGGCTAGACAGCCAACACCCTAGTCAGTTAGATATGTCAGCACCTAGGCAGCCAACATGCTAGTCAGTTAGATATGTCAGCTAGCTAGCCAGCTAGCTAATCAAGCTCGCTATCAAATCAGCTAACTATCCAGTTAGCCAGTTAAGTCAGCTAGCTAGTCAGGCTGCTAGTAAGCAAGCTAGTTAAGTCAGCTAGCTAGACAGGAGCTAATTAGCTAGATAGTTAAGTCAGTTAGCAAGTAGCCAGATAGCTGGCTAGTTAAGTCAGCAAACTAGAGAGTTAGTTTGCTTGATTGCTAGATAGTTATGTCAGCTAGATAGCCAGCTATCTTGTCAGCTAGCTAGTCAAGTCAGCTGGCAAATCAACTAGTTACTTAGCTAACTAGTCGGCTAGCAACTCAGCTATCTGGTCAGCTAACAAGTGGGTTCACTCATTTTTCATCAGGTCAGCTAACTAGTCAGCTCACTCGCCTGCCAAGCAGTCAACAAACTTGTTGGCTCACTCACCAGCCAACAGGTAAACAAACTTGTTGGCTCACTCAAAAACCAACAGGACAGCTAAATAGTCTCCTTGCTTGCCAGATGACAGGCTAAGTCAGCTCAATAATGGGCTCACTTGCTGACCAAGTAAGGCTGCTCACCTGTCAGCTCACTTGCCAGCCAATTAGTTAAGTCAGCTCACTGGTCAGCTCTCTCACCAGCCAACTTTTTAATTTTTCTGACTGGTCGTCTCACTCACCAGTCAACTAAATTCAGCTGACCACTATGTTCACTAACTGGCCAACAAGTTTAGTCAGTTGACCAGTCAAGTTAAACCGGCTTGTTAGAAGCCTGGTCAGTTAGGTGGCCAGTTAGTTAAGCCAGGTGACTAGACAGTCAACTCACTCGCACACCGACTAGATAAGTCAACTCACCTGTTGACTCACTCACTTACTGGCTTATTAAGTAGCTAACCGGTCTGCTGACTAGCCGGCCAACTAGATATGTCAGCTGACCAATCGGCCGACTAGTGGACCAACTTGTAAGCTGACAAGTTAGCTCAGCTAACTAGTCGGCCAACAATTTAGGTCAGCTAACTAGTCGACCAACGTGTTGGCCGACTAGTTTTGTCGGCAAACAAGCAGGCAACAAGTTAACCTTTCTAACAAGTGGGCCAACTCGCTAGTCAGCTTGTTAACCGAGTTAACTAGTCGGCAGACTAGTCGGCCGACTTGGTAAGGCAGCTAAGAAGTCGACCGAGTAGTCAGCCAACGTGTTAAACCAGCTAAGTAGTCCGCCTACTCAGCCAAAAATTTAAATCACCTAGCTAACTCGTTAATCAACTAGTTAAGACAGCTAGTTAACTCGTTTATGGTGGAGTGACAGCCCCTGCAAGTTTTGGCAAGTCCCTTGGAAGATGTAGTGGGACTGGCGAATCTGTGGGGACAGATATTAAAAGAAAGAAAGATGGAAGAATAGATATAAAGAGGAAGAAAGAGAAAGAAAGAAAGTGGACAACTGTTCAGTGAAATGAGAAGCCATTTATTGAAAGTTACAGAAGGTATTTATCCCCAAATTTTAGACAGTCTCACAAGTCTTTCAATTGAACACGAAGCCAGGTGCAGGAGGGGCATACCCAAAACACCAGATGTTTTCTCAGGTATGAGGAAGGACAAACCCCAAGATAGTCTTATTGTTTCCTTTGCTAGTTAATGCTCTTCAAAAGCAGTGCAACAATCCCTACTAGCCTAATGATGTTCTGATAATCAATAATTTCTAAAGCTCACTCAATATCCATGATGACTAACTTAAACTTTATTACCTTTCTATTCTATGCTAATGCCACTTACACAATGCTAAGCAAGCTCTTAATTATAGCTTAAAGCAATTCCTAAAGAATGTGGCCTGGTCCAAAGATCACGCTGGACTCTGTAGGATGTAGCCCAGTCCAAGGTTCACGGTGGGCCACTTTTTGGAACAATAGACTACAATATCTTAACAAAATGGCTATTCTAAAGTCCTATATATCTATCCTAATTTCTATGAGAGCTTCTAATTCCTGATCCTAATATATAAAGCTGATCATCAGCAACAAAACTTCTAAAATTAAAATCCAAATATAAACTGTAAATGTACTAAGGCCAAACCACAAAAGTAGAAAATGGAGACAATGAAATTTCTAAAGTTAACTGTATTCTTATTAAACCTCAAAATATCATGATTGAACATGCTTGAACTAACATGATTCCCTGATGTTAGCATGACCTATTCTACAATATTTTCTATGAATAAAATAAATTCAATTTCTATAATAGGTAGAAAAACCCTACACGAACTGTAGCTAAATCTGGCCTAAAAGAATGCAGCCCAGTCCAAAGTATGCACTGGGCCCTCAGGAATGTGGCCCAGTCCTAACTTTGTCCTGGGCCATTTCTGATAACTCTAGATAGTCATCTATACCATTGAAAAGTGAAAACAGCTCTCCGTAAGCATAAACTACTTCTACAAATATACTTTAAAATCTTATAAAGAGGCTTGTACCATAGAAAAGGCTCCCAAATGCAACCTGAATTTGAATTATACCTAATACCTAAGCCAAAACCACAGTTTATGGGAAACAGGAACAATGGGTTTCTAGAGTGAGCCATGCCTGTCACAGTCACAGAGCCTTCAGCTTAGGACAGCAGAGTTCCTTTAGGTTGCTTGTGTTGTGTGGTAAAATGAGGAGGAAAATGGAGTCAATGGCTCCCGAATACATCCTAACAGTCTCGGGATCCACGGCCCTCCCTGATCCCTAACGCTCAGTGGGCTTCCATGGTCGGCTTCCAACACCCCCCCCTTTTTATTTTTTAGCACAAAACCATGAAACTTGTGTTGAGCTGAGAAATGTTCTTCTTCGGTACTCTGAAAATAACTGGAAGTAGGCATAGCAACACAAGAATCACTGTCCCGCAAATTCCCACATTAATAAGTATAGACATCAATGACTATTGATTAACAACAATGAGAAGTTATTAAATATGGAGCTAGCCGTTTTATAGGACCAGAACTGCTTTTGAGCAACAGTCATGTCCTGCATGTCTTGATGTAATTTAGTAAGGTCTATACTCAAGTCTGAATGCTTCCAAATTCCAAGGATATCATTCTTTATCTTGTCCCAATTATGGACAGACTTATTCACCTCCAAAGGAGTGAGGTAAATCCACTTAAACTCAGAGTGACATCAGAGAGCCAATTTTATCTTTAAAGTTACAAGCTCTTGTCCTACTGCTAAAACTGTCTCCTCTAAAGCATTAACTTTACACTCTAACTTTCAATCTATAATCTCCTGAGTAGTTAATGCAATAGAAACATTCTTAGATAACTGATCAGCAAAAGTAGCTGTATGAACTTCCTTAGATAGTGCTACAGCTGAAACAGTTACTGAAGTAGCAATAACTTATTAATGCTGTAATTCCTAAAATTAAAGTAACTAAAAAAAATTCTGTCTTTCTAACAGAGCATCAACCTCATACAACGTCTGTAAACTATATTCAGCATATCAACGGGATGACAGAGATATGGGGACTATCAAATAGGGGAATTGCTTAAGAATGACAAATCCCTCATAAAAGATGTTGGATAAATAACTCGTAAAATGCATCCAGCACAAGATATCTTATAAAATTAGCATGATAAACAATTTTAACAGTTTGATATTCATTTCAAATAAGAAATATATAACGAGATTATAAGTATACTCTAATAAAATATGACTGAGTTTGTCCAACAGATCTAGACAGGCAGACTGGTTGAAGGGCTGAGAGAGCTCTCCATAGATGACGCTGAATAATCTGCTGGATGCCATACTTGATGGACAGTACTGGAGGCACCCATCCATTGGAATGTCACCTAGCTGTGGCAAGCGTAGAGCCATTGAAAACCCCAATCACTAATATATAGTCTTTTACTGGGTACAGAATCGTCCACTTTAGAGTTATAAGCACAGTCTCTTCATTTCGGGAATCCAGTATCTCACTGGACGAATGACCAGTCCCTTTCCGTTTCATTGAAGTGGCAAGCAGGTACGTTGAGAGGTGGTGCAGCTCTAGTCACACGCCTAGGGTCTTTTTCTCCAGGCATTAACATCTCCAGTCACCAACCATCCTTGATATTGTCCTGATAAAGGCTTTCTGTACTCACAGACTTAAAGGTAGACATTAAGCAAGAAACCTGGTACCTGAGAATGAAATAAATCAGGCTCTCCCATTTGACTCAAATGCTTGAGTAGGCAAGTTAGCTAGTTAGCTAATGAGTTAAGTCAGCTGGATGTGTCAGCTAGCTAGCTAGTTAGCTAATGATTTAAGTCAGCTGGTTGTGTCAGCTAGCTAGCTCATTAGTTAACGAGTTAAGTCAGATGATTAAGTCTCCTATCTAGCACGTTATATAATGAGTAAGCTAACTAGTTAGCTGGGTGGTTAAGTCAGCTAGTTAGCTAGGCAGCTAACTCTTTAAGTCAGCTTGTTAGCTAGGTATCTAGCTAGTTAGCCAACAATATGTCAGCTGCCTAGCCAGGTAGCTAGCTAGTTAGCTAACTATTTAATTCAGCTATCTATCTAGGTAGCTAACTGGTTAGGTCAGCTAGTTAAGTCAGCTGGCTATCCAGCTGGATAGCTTGGCAGCAAGCTAGTTATGTGAGTTGGCTAGCTAGCTGGTTAGTTGGTTAATTCAGCTAGATAAAAGAACTGGCTAGCCAACTTGCAAGGTAGTTAACTAGATAGTTAAGTCAGCTAGATAGCTACTTGGCTAGATAGTGATGTCAGCAACTTATGCCAGCTGATAGCCAACTTGCTAACTGGTTAAGACAGCTAGTTAATTCAACTGTCTAGCCAGCTGGCTAGGTAGTTAGCTAGCTAGATTAGTCAGCATGCTAACCAGTAGGCTAGCTGTTCAATGCACCTAGTTAATTCAGCTGGCTAGTCTGTTAGCTAGGTAGTTAGCAAGATAGGTAAGGGAACTGGCTAGCCAGTTTGCTAGTTTATGTCAGCTAGGTATGTCAGCTGGCAAGCCAGCTGGCTAGATAGGTAGCCAGCTTGTTTAGTGATCTCTCTGGCCAGCTGACTAGCTGGTTAAGTCAGCTAGTTAAGTCAGCTGGCAACCAGCTGGCTAGCTAGATGTCAACTCATTAAGTCAGATGGCTATCCAGCTTGTTAGGTAGTTAAAAAACTAGTTAAGTCAGATGGCTAGACATCTGGCTAGCTAGGTATTTCAGCCAGTTAAGCCAGCTGGATAGCTAAGTAGGTAGCTAGTTAGCTCATCCAGTTAAGTCAGCTTGCTAGCTAGTTAAGTCAGCATGTTTAGTCAGTTGGCTAGACAGCTGGTTAGCTGGGGAGCTAGCTAGTTAATTCAGCTGGCTAGACAGTGAGCAAGCTAGTTAAGTAACCTGGTAAAGTCAGCTCACTAGCCAGCTGGTTAGCCAGGGAGCTAGGTAGGTAATTCAGCTCGCAAGACAGCAGGCTATGTAGGTAGCTAGCTAGTTAAGTCAGCTGGCTATACAGCTGGCTATCTAGGTTGCTAGGCAGTTCGGTCATCCTGCTAGTCAGCTGACTAGCTACTTAAGCCACCTAGTTATGTCAGTTGGCAAAATAGCTGACTAGCTAGGTAGCTAGACAGATAAGACAGCTGTATAGCATGGTGGCTAGCTCTTTAAGTCACCTAGTAAAGTCTG
>NW_007234976.1:0-18711 GCF_000164805.1 Carlito syrichta
CAATGCACTTTTCGTTCTCTCCAGGCTCCTCCTCTTGATCATCAACGCACTTGTCCTCCTATCCAGGCCCCTCCTTCTTGTCATGAATATGCTTGTTCGCCTCTCCATGCTCCTCCTTGTCATCAACACCCACAGTCGCCTCTCCTGGCTACTCCTCATTGTCATCAAGACCCTTGTTCACCTCTCCAGGCTCCACCTTCTTGACATCAATGCCCTTGTTTCCCTCTCCAGCCTCCTCCTTCTTTTCATCAAGACCCTTGTCCTCCTCTCCAGGTTCCTCCTCCTTCTCCTCAATGCCTTCAGCCCTCTCTCCAGGCTCCACATTCTTGTCTTCAAGACCCTTGTCTGACTCTCCAGGTTCCTCCTTGTCTTCAAGCCCCTTGTCCTCTTCTCCAGGCTCCTACTCCTTGTCATCAAAACCCAAAGCCGCCTCTCCTGACTCCTCCTCATTGTCATCAAGACCCTTGCCCACCTATCCAGGCTCCAACTCCTTGTCATCAATGCCCTTGTTTCCCTCTCCAGTCTCCTCCTCCTAGTCATCAAGCCCCTTGTCCTCCTCTGCAGGCTTCTCCTCCTTCTTCTCAATGCCTTCAGGCCCCTCTCCAGGTTCCACCTTCTTGTCATCAAGTCCCTTGTCCTCCTCTCCAAGCTCCTCCTCCTTGACACCAACACCCTTGGCACCTCTTCAGGCTCCTCATCCTTGTCCTCGATACCTTTGGCTGCCTCACCATTCTCCCCCTCCTTCTCATCACCCTTAAGCCCCTCTCCAGGTTCCTCCTTCTTGTCATAAAGACCCTTACCGCTTCTTCGGTCTCCTGCTCCTTGTCATCAATGCCCTTGGCTGCCTCTCCAGTCTCCACCTCCCTGTCATCAATGCCCTTGTGGCCTTTCCAGGCTCCTCCTCCTTGTTATCAACGCCTCTGCCCACGTCTCCAGCCTCCCCCTCCTTCTCATCAACAACTTCAGCCAAGTCGCCAGGCTCCACCTTCTTGTCATCAAGACCCTAGTTCACCTCTCCAGGCTCCCCCTCCTTCTCCCTCGGCCCCCTCTCTAGGCTCCTTCTTCTTGTCATCAAGACCTTTGTCCGCCTCTCGAGGCTCCTCCTCCTTGTCTTCAATGCCCTTGGCCACCTCTCTAGGCTCCTACTCCATGTCATCAAGACATTGGTCCACCTCTCAAGGCTCCTCCTTCTTGTCTTCAATGCCCTTGCCTGCCTCTCCAGGATCCTACTCCTTGTTATCAACATCATCAACTGCCTCACCAGGCTCTTCCTCCTTCTCATTAATGCTGGTGGCTGCCTCTCCAGGCTGCTCCACCTTCTCATCAATGCTGTTGACCGCCTCTCCAGGCTCCTCCTCTTTCTCATCAATGCTGTTGGCCGCCTACCCAGGCTCCTCCTACTTCTCGCCAATGCCCTTGGCTACGTCTCCAGACTTCTCCTTGTCATCAAGACCCTGGTCCACCTCTCCAGGCTCCCCCTTCTTGTCATCAACAACCTTGGTTACTCCTCCAGGCTCCTCTTCCTTGTCATCAAGACTCTGGTTAGCCTTACCAGGTTCCTCCTCCTTCTCACCAACGTCTTGACTACCTCTCCAGGCTTCTCCTCCTTGTCTTCAAGACCCCCGTCCACATCTCCAGGCTCCTTTTACTTATCAACACCCTTGACTACATCTCCAGGCTCTTCTTTCTTGTCATTAAGACTCTTGTCCTCCTCTCGAATCTCCTCCTCCTTGTCATCAATGCCCCTGTCGTGTTCTGCAGCCTTCTCCTCCATGTCATCAATGGCCTTGTCCTTCTCTCCAGGCTCCTCTTCCTTGTCATCAATTTCCTTGTCCTCCTCTCCAGTCTCCTCCTCCTTTTCAGCAACAACCTTGGCCATCTCTCCAGGCACAACCACCTTGTCATCAACAACCTGGTTAGCCTCTCCAGCCTCCTCCTCCTTGTCATCAATGCCCTTGTCCTCCTCTCCAGGCTCTTCCTCCTGGTCATCATTGCCTTTCTCCTTCTCCCCAGGCTCCCTCTCCTTGTCATCAATGCCCTCGGCCATCTCTACAGGCTCCTCCTGCTTGACATCAATGACCTCGACTGCCTCTCCAGACTCCTCTTTCTTGTCAGCAATGCCCTCATCCACCAATCCAGGCTCCCCCTCCTTGTCGTCAATACCCTCAGCCTACTCTCCAAGCTCCCCTTCCTTGTCATTAATGTTCTCGGCCACATTTCCAAGATCCCCTCCTTGACTTCAATGCCCTCAGCCATCCTCCAGGCCCTTCCACCTCAACAATAACTCCCTTGTCCTTCTATCCTGCTCATCAATGCAATTGTCCTCCTCTCCAGGTTCGCTGTCCTTGTCACCAACACCCTTGACCGCTTCTCCAGGCCCCTCCTCCTCTCTCCAGGCTCCTCCTCCTTGTCATCAACGCCCTCATCCAACTCTCCAGGCTCCTCCTCCTTGTCTTCAAACCCCTTGGCCACATCTCCTGGCTCCTCCTCCTCGTCGTCAATGCTTTTGTCCACCTCCCCAGGCTCCTCCTCCTCATCATCAACACCCTTGCCTGCTTCTCCAGGATCCTCCTCCTTGTCATCAACGCCCTCATCCACCTCTCCAGGCTCCTTCTTCTTGACCTCAACATCCTTGGTGACATCTCCTGGTTCCTCCTCCTTGTCATCATCGCCCTTGATTGCCTCTCAAGATTCCTCCTCCTTGTCATCAACGCCATTGGCCACCTCTCCAGTCTCCCCTTCCTTGTCTTCAATGCATTCCGCTGCCTCCACAGACTCCTCCTCCTCATCATCAACGCACTTGTCCTTCTGTCCAGGCTTCTCCTCCTGGTCATCAACGCTCTTGTCCTCCTCTCCAGGCCCCTCCTTTTTGTCATGAAGATGCTTGTCCACCTCTCCATGCACCTCCTTGTCATCAACAGCCTCAGGTGCCTCTCCAGGCTCCTTCTCATTGTCATCAACACACACAGCCGCCTCTCCTGCCTCCTCCTCATTGTCATCAAGACCCTTGTCCACCTCTCCAGGCTCCACCTACTTGTCATCAACAACTTTGCTAACCTCTCCAGGCTCCTCCTCCTTGTCACCAATACTCTGGTTAGCCTTTCCAGGTTGTTCTTCCTTCTCACGAACGCCCTTGACTACCTCTCCAGGCTTCTCCTCCTGGTCATCAAGACCCCGTTCCACCTCTCCAGGCTCCTTTTTGTCATCAACACCCTTGACTCCATCTCCAGGTTCCCCTTCCTTGTCATCAAGACTCTTGTCCTCCTCTCCACGCTCCTCCTCCTCGTCATCAATGCCCTTGTCATGCTCTGCAGCCTCCTCCTCCTTGTCATCAATGCCCGTGTCCTTCTCTCCAGGCTCCTCTTCCTTATCATCAATTTCCTTGTCCTCCTCTCCAGTCTCCTCCTCGTCATCAACACCCTTGGCCATCTCTCCAGGATCAATCACCTTGTCATCAACGATCTGGTCAGCCTCTCCAGCCTCCTACTCCTTGTCATCAATACCCTTGTCCTCCTCTCCAGGCTCCTCCTCCTGGTCGTCATTGCCCTTCTCCTTCTCCCCAGGCTCCTGCTCCTTTTCATCAATGCCGTCGGCTGCCTCTCCAGGCTCCTCTTTCTTGTCAACAATGCCCTCATCCACCTATCCAGGCTCTCCCTCCTTGTCATTAATGCCCTCGGCCGCCTTTCCAGGATTTCCCTCCTTGACTTCAATGCTCTCTGCCATCCTCCAGGCCCTTCCTCCTTGTCATTAACACCCTTGTCCATCTCTCATGGTCATCAGTGCAATTTTCCTCCTCTCCAGGATCCCTGTCTTGTCACCAACACCCTTGACCGCTTCTCCAGGCTCCTTCTCCTTGTCTTCAATGCTTTTGGCAACCTCGCCAGGCTCCTCCTCCTTGACATCAACACCCTTGACTGCTTCTCCAGGTTCCTCCTCCTTGTCATCAATGCACTCGGCTGCCTCTCCAGGCTCCTCCTCCTTGTCATCAACGCCCTCATCCACCTCTCCAGGCTCCTTCTCCTTGTCATCATCTCCCTTGGCCACATCTCCTGGTTCCTCCTCCTTATCATCAATGCCCTTGACTGCCTCTCCAGATTTCTCCTCCTTGTCATCAATGCCACTGGCCACCTCTCCAGGCTCCCCTCCTTGTCTTAAATGCCTTCAGCTGCCTCTCTAGGCTCTTCCTCTTCATCTTTCAATGCACTTGTCCTTCTCTCCAGGCTCCTCCTAGTGGTCATCAACGCACTTGTCCTCTTCTGCAGGCCCGTCCATCTTGTCATGAAGATTCTTGTACGCCTGTCCATGCACTTCCTTGTCATCAACAGCCTCAGGTGACTCTCCAGGCTCCTGTTCCTTGTCATCACCACCCACAGCCTCCTCTCCTGGCTCCTCCTCATTGTCATCAAGACCCTTGTCCAACTCTAGGCTCCATCTACTTGTCATCAATGCCCTTGTTTCCTTCTCCAGCCTCCTCCTCCTTGTCATCAAGCCCCTTGTACTCCTCTCCAGTCTCCTTCTCCTTCTCATCAATGGCTTCAGCCCCCTCTCCAGGCTCCACCTTCTTGTCATCATGACCCTTGTCTGCCCCTCCAGCTTCCTCCTCTTTGTCATCAAGACCATTTTCCACCTCTCCAGGCTCCACCTACTTGTCATCAATGCCCTTGTTTCCCTTTCCAACCTCCTCCTCCTTGTCATCAAGCCCCTTGTCCTCCTCTCCAGCCTCCCCCTCCATCTCATCAACACCTTTGGCCCCTTCTCCTTCTTGTCATCAAGACCCTTGTTCGCCTCTCCAGGTTCCTCCTCCTTGTCATCAACACCGTCGGCTGCCTCTCCATTCTCCACCTCCTTGTCATCAACGCCCTTGCTTGCCTTCCAGGCTCCTTGTTATCAATGCATTTGGCTGCCTCTCCAGCTTCCACCTCCTTCTCATCAACACCCTCAGCCAAGTATCCAGGCTCCACCTTCTAGTCATCAAGACCCCGGTCTACCTCTCCAGGCTCCTCCTTCTTGTCATCTACACACTCGGCCGCTACTCCAGGCTCCCCCTCCTTCTCATCAACGTCCTCGACCCCCTCTCTAGGCTCCTCCTTTTTATCATCAAGGCCCTTGTTAGCCTCTCCAGCCTCCACCTCCTTGTCATCAATGCCCTTGTCCTCCTCTCCAGGCTCTTCCTCCTAGTCATCAATGTGCTTATCCTTCTCTTCACGGCTCTGCTGTTTGTCATCAACGCCCTCGGCCACCACTCCAGGCTCCTCCTGCTTGACATCAACGGCCTTGGAAGCCTCCCTAGGATCCCCCTCCATGACTTCAATACCCTCGGCCATCTCTCCAGGCCCCTCCTCCTTCTCATCAACACCCTTGTCCTTCTCTCCAGCCTCCTCCTCCTTGTCATCAATGCCCTCCGCTGCCTCTCCAGGCTACTTGTCCTTGTCATCAACCCCTGATCCACCTCTGCAGGCTCCTCCTTCCTTGTCATCAACCCCCTTGGTCACATCTCCTGGCTCCTCCTCCTTGTCATCTATGCCCTTGACTGCCTCTCCAGATTCCTCCTGCTTGTCTTCAATGCCCTTGGCCACCTCTCCAGGTTCCTCCACCTTGTCATCAAGACACTAGTTCGCCTCTCCAGGCGCCTCTTTCTTGTTGTAATGCCATTGGTTGCCTCTCCAGCCTCCTCCTTCTTGTTATCAATGCCCTTGCCTGCCTCTCCAGGATTCCCCCCTGTCATCAACCTCAGCTGCCTCACCAGGATGCTCCTACTTCTCATCAATGCTGTTGTCTGCCTCTCCAGGCTCCTCCTCCTTCTCATCAAAGCCCTTGGTTACCTCTCCAGACTTCTCCTCCTTGTCATCAAGACCCCGGTCCACTTCTCAATGCTCCTCCATTGTGTCATCAACAACCTTGGCTACCTCTCCAGGCTCGTCTTCCTTGTCATCAAGTCTCTGGCTAGCCTTTACAGTCTCTTCCTCCTTCTCAACAATGCCCTGACTACTTCTCCAGGCTTCTCCTCCTTGTCATCAAGACCCTGGTCCTCCTCTCCAGACACTTTTTTGTCATCAACACCCTTGACTACATCTACAGGCTCCTCTTCCTTGTCATCAAGACTCTAGTCCTTCTCTCCAAGCTCCTCCTCCTTGTCATCAACACTGCTGTCATGCTCTGCAACCTCCTCCTCTTTGCCATCAATGCCCTTGTCCTTCTCTCCAGGCTCTTCTTTTTTGT
Organism: Carlito syrichta; assembly: GCF_000164805.1. NCBI lineage: Eukaryota > Metazoa > Chordata > Mammalia > Primates > Tarsiidae > Carlito > Carlito syrichta. The sequence goes on from NW_007234976.1 coordinate 6,220, forward strand.
TATCAATGTACTTGTCCTCCTCTCCAGTCTCCTCCTCCTTTTCATCAATGCCCTAGGCCATCTCTCCAGGCTCAAGCTCCTTGTTATCAACACCCTTGTTATCCTCTACAGCCTCCTACTCGTTGTCATCAATGCCCTTGTCCTCCTCTCCAGGCTCTTCCCCCTGGTCACCAATGCCCTTTCCCTGCTCTCCAGGCTCCTGCTCCTTGTCATCAACGTCCTCGGCCACCACTCCAGGCTCCTCCTGCTTGACATCAACAGCCTCGGAAGCCTCTCCAGGCTCCTCATTCTTCTCAACAATGCCTTCATCCACCTATCCTGGCTCCCGCCCCCCCTTGTCATTGATGCTCTCGGCTGCTTCTCCAGGATCCCCTCCTTAATTTCAGTGCCCTCAGCCATTTCTCCAGGCCCCTCCTCATCATCATCAACACCCTTGTCCTTCTCTCCAGTCTCCTCCTCCTGGTCATCAATGCACTTGTCATTCTCTCCAGGCTCCATGTCTTTGTCATCAACACCCTTAACCGCTTCTCCTGTCTCCTCCTCTTTGTCAATTCCTTTGGCCACCTCTCCAGGCTCCTACTCCTTCTCATCAACACCCTTGACTCCTTCTCCAGGCTCCTTCTGCTTGTCATCAATGTCCTCGGCTGCCTCTCCAGGTTCCTCCTTCTTGTCATCAATGCCCTCATCCACCTATCCAGGCTCCTTCTCCTTGTCATCAACCCACTTGGCCACATCTCCTGGCTCTTCCTCTTTGTCACTAATGCCCTTGCCTGCCTCTTCAGATTCCTCCTCCCTGTCATCAACGCCATTGGCCACCTCTCCAGGCGCCCCCTCCTTGTCTTCAATGCCTTCAGCTGCCTCTCTAGGCTCCTCCTCCTCATCATCAATGCACTTGTCCTTCTCTCCAGGCTCCTCCTCCTTGTCATCAACACCCTAGGCCATCTCTCCAGGCTCCTCCTTCTTGTAATCAAGACACTTGTCCGCCTCTCCAACCTCCTCCACCTTCTCATCAATGCCCTTGGCTGCCTCTCCAGTCTCCACCTCCTTGTCTTCAATGCCCTTTTTGGCCTTTCAAGGCTCTTCTTCCTTCTCATCAATGCCTTTGGCCGTCTCTCCAGATTCCCCTTCCTTCTCATCAACATCCTCTGCCAAATCTCCAGGCTCCACCTTCTTGTCATCAAGACCCTGGACCACCTCTTCAGGTTTCTCCTTCTTGTCATCTACATCATCAGCCACGTCTCCAGGATGCTCCTACTTCTCATCAATGCTGTTGTCTGCCTCTCCAGGCTCCTCCTCCTTCTCACCAAAACCCTTGGCTACCTCTCCAGACTTCTCCTCCTTGTCATCAAGACCCCGGTCCACTTCTCAATGCTCCTCCATCTTGTCATCAACAACCTTGGCTACCTATCCAGGCTCGTCCTCCTTGTCATCAAGACTCTGGCATCATCAGCCACGTCTCCTTCTCATCATTGCCCTCGACCCCCTCTCTAGGCTCCTCCTCCTTGTCATCAACACTCACAGCCACCTATCCTGGCTCCCCCTCATTGTCAATAAGACCATTGTCCACCACTCCAGACTCCACCTCCTTGTCATCAATGTCCTTGTTTCCCTCTACAGCCTCCTCCTCCTTGTCATCATGCCCCCTGTTCTCCTCTCCAGGCTCCTACTCCTTCTCATCAATGCCTTCAGGCCCCTCTCCGGGATCCACATTCTTGGCATTAAGACCCTTGTCTGCCAATCCAGCTTCCTCCTCATTGTCCTCAAGCCCATTATCCTCCTCACGAAGCTCCTCCTCCTGGTCCTAAATGTCTTTGGCTGCCTCTCCATCCTCCCCTCCTTCTCATCAACAACCTCGGCCCCCTGTCCAGGCTCCTCCTTCTTGTCATCAGGAACCTTGTCTGACTCTCCAGGCTCCTCCTTGTCATCAACGCCCGCAGCTGCCTCTCCAGTCTCCTCCTCCTTATCACCAACGCCCTTGTTTGCCTTTCCAGGCTCCTCCTCCTTGTCATCAAGGCCTTTGGCCGCCTCTCCAGCCTCCCCTTCCTTCTCATCAATACCCTCAGCCAAGTCTCCAGGCTCCACCTTCTAGTCATCAAGACCCCGGTCCACCTCTCCAGGCTCCCCCTCCTTCTCATCAATGCCCTCGATCCCCTCTCTAGGCTCCTCTTTCTCATCAAGACCCTTGTCCACCTCTCAAGGCTCCTCCTCCTTGTCTTCAATGCCCTTGGCCACCTCTCGAGGCTCCTCCTCCTTGTCATCAAGAGAGTGGTTCACCTCTCCAGGCTCCTCCTTCTTGTCATCAATGCTCTTGGCTGCCTCTCCAGGCTCCTCCTTCTTGTCATCAATGCCCTTGACTGCCTCTCCAGGATTCTCCTCCATGTCATCAATATCCTTGGTTGCCTCATCAGGCTCCTCCTCCTTCTCATCAGTGCTGTTTGCCGCCTCTCCAGGCTCCTCCTCCTCCTCACCAATGCCCTTGGCTACCTCTACAGACTTCTCCTTCTTGCCATCAAGACCCCAATCCACCTCTCCAGGCTCCTCCTTCTTGTCATCAAGACTCTGCTTAGCCTCTCCAGGCTCCTCCTCCTTTTCACCAACGCCCTTGACTACTTCTTCAGGCTTCTCTTCCTTGTCATCAATGCACTTGTCCTTTTCTCCAGGATCCTCTTCCTTGTCATCAATGCCCTAGGCCATCTCTGCAGGCTCAGCCTCCTTGTCATCAATGCCCTTGTTAGCCTCTCCAACCTCCTCCCCCTTGTCATCAATGCCCTTTTCCTCCTCGCCAGACTTTTACTCCTGGTCATCAATGACCTTCCCCTGCTCTCCTGGCTCCTGATCCTTTTCATTAATGCCTTTGGTCACCACTCCAGGCTTCTCCTGCTTGACATCAACGCCCTCGGCTGCCTCTCCAGACTCCTCGTTCTTGTCAACAATGCCCTCATCCACCTGTCCAGGCTTCCCCTCCTTGTCATCAACACTGTCAGCCGACTCCCCAGGCTCCCCCTCCTTGTCATTAACGCCCTCGGCTGCCTCTCCAGGATCCCCCTCTTTGACTTTAACGCCCTCAGCCGACTCTCCAGGCTCCCTCTCCTTGTCATTAATGCCCTCGGCCGCCTCTCCAGGACCCCGTCCTTGACTTCAACGCCCTTGGCCATCTTCCAGGCCACTCCTCCTCATCATTAATACCCTTGTCCTTCTCTACTGGTCATCAACGCCCTCATCCACCTCTCCAGACTCCTTCTCTTTGTCATCAACCCCACTGGCCACTTCTCGTGGCTCCTCCTCCTTGTCATGAATGCCCTTGCCTGCCTCTACAGATTTCTCCTCCTTGTCATCAATGCCATTGGCCACTTCTCAAGGCTCCCCCTTCTTGTCTACAATACCTTCAGCTGCCTCTCCAGGCTCCTCCTCCTCATCATCAACACACTTGTCCTTCTACCCAGGCTCCTCCTCCTGGTCATCAACGCACTTGTTCTCCTCTCCAGGACGCTTCTTCTTGTCATGAACATGCTTGTGCTCCTCTCCATGATCCTCCTTGTCATCAACAGCCTCAGGTGACTCTCCAGGCTCCTCCTCCTTGTCATCAACACCCACAGCCTCCTCTCCTGGCTCCTTCTCATTGTCATCAAGACCCTTGTCCACCTCTCCAGGCTCCACCTACTTGTCATCAATGCCCTTGTTTCCCTCACCAACCTCCTCCTCCTTGTCATCAAGCCCCTTGTTCTCCTCTCCAGTCTCCTCCTCCTTCTCATCAGTGCTTTCAGTCCCCTCTCCAGGCTCCACCTTCTGGTCATCAAGACCCTTGTCTGCCTCTCCAGCTTCCTCCTCCTTGTCATCAAGCCCCTTGTCCCCCTCTCCAGGCTCCTCCTCCTTGTCACCAACATCCTTGGCCGCCTCTCCAGTCTCCTCCTCCTTGTCCTCAATGCCTTTGGTTATCTCTCCATCCTCCTCCTTCTCATCAACACCCTAGGCTCCTTCTCCAGGCTCCTCCTTCTTGTCATCAAGATCTTTGTCTGTCTCTCCAGGCTCCTCCTTCTTGTCATCAACGCCCTCGGCTGCCTCTCCAGTTGCCACCTCCTTGACATCAATGCCCATGTTTGCCTTTTCAGGCTTCTCTTCCTTGTCCTCACTGCCCTTGGCTGCATCTCCTGGCTCCTCCTCCTTGTCACCAATGCCATCGGCTGACTCTCCAGGATATTCCTCCTTGTCATCAATGCCCTTGGCCGCTTCTCCAGGCTACCCCTCCTTGTCATCAACCCCCTCGGCCACCTCTCCAGGCTCCCGCTCCTTATCTTCAATGCCCTCAGTCGCCTCTTCAGGTTCATACTCCTCATCATCAACACCCTTTTCCTTCTCTCCAGGTTTCTCTTCCTGGACATCAACACACTTGTCCTCCTCTTCACGCTCCCCCACCTTGTCATCAGCGCCCTCATCCCCCCCTCTAGGCTCCTCCTCCTTGTCATCAAGACCCTTGTTCGCCTCTCCACACTCCTTCCCCTTGTCATCTACGCCCTTGGGCGCTGCCCCAGGTCTCCTCCTTGTCATCAATGCCCTTGTCCTGCCCTCCAAGCTCCTCCTCCTTTCCATCAACACCCTTGCCCGCCTCTCCAGTCTCCCCATCCTTGTCATCAATGCCCTTGGGCGCCTCTCCAGGCTCCTCCTCATTGTCATCAATGCCCTTGCCTGCCTCTCCAGTCTCCTGCTCCTTGTCATCAATGCCCTTGACTGTCTCTCCAGACTCTTCCTCCTTGCCATCAAAGCCCTTGGCCAGCTCTCCTGGCTCCTCCTCCTTGTCATCAAGACCCTTGTCCACCTCTCCAGGCTCCACCTCCTTGTCATCAATGCGCTTGCTTGCCTCTCCAACCTCCTCCTTGTCATGAATGCACTCAGTCGCTTCTTCAGGCACCTCCTCCTTGTCGTCGCTGTGCTTGTCCTCCTCTCCAAGCTTCTCCTTGTCATCAATATCTTTGTCCTCTTCTCCATGTTTCTCCTCATCATCATCCTTGTCCTTTTCCTCATGCTTCTTGTCCTTATTTTTATCCTCGTCCTTGGTCACCTCGTTACTCAACTCATAACCTGTTAGTACAGCCAGAGGGTGGTCTCAGACAACTTGGTGAGGGAGGCACAAGGGCTTCCTCTGCCCCACCCTCACTGTCATAACCCGCGGCTGGCCCCTCACCCAAGGAAAATGATCAACTGTTCCGATGGTCTCTTCTAAGCCCTCAGCCCCATACCACAAGAGTCCCCCAGCTTCCTGAGAGTCACTCACCTTCCACAGGGAGAGCAATATGATTCAGCTGGCCTGAAGCTCCTGGTTCTTCTGGTTAGTGACTTGCAGGTGCTCCTGTGGATGGAGAGGAGTGAGAAGGCCCAGGGTGGCCAGATCCTCCCCCTAAAGCCCACTTCCATCCCCTCCCTCATCTGGGTTATTTGCAACTCCTGGCGGGCCATCTGGGCCTCTGCCTTGCTCACAACTGACTCATGTTTTATCTGGTCTATGACCTTCACGTGCAGGAGCATTTCCTTGTGCAACACCTCCTCAGAGACCAGCTGCTGGTAGGTGGCCACCTGCTGCTGGTAGGTAGCCACATACTGCTGCAGATAGGTCAAATACTGGTCTCGTTGCTCCTGCAGACTCTGAGCCTCCTGGTTCTTCTGGTCCATCTACAGGAAGACCCCAGGTTTGAGGGCAGGCGCTGGCCTGCTTCCAGATCCCAAGCCCATAAATAGGATGGTAGAGACACTGTGGACCCAGCTACCTCACTCCTGGCCTAAGTGACTGCCCCAGAGCCCCATGGCACCTTCACCCAGACTCATACCCCATCACCTACTTTCCTATCACTTTAACTGTAGGCCACAAATGGGTGGAACAGGAGAGGGAACCGACCAACTACCATTAGCTGCACACTAAATGCCCACTACTTTACACAAACTACTTTTTTTTTAGTTAGAGTCTCACTCCTTAGCCCAGGCTGCAGTGCAGTGGCACACTCACGGCCACCCCAGCATTGAATTGCTAGGCTCAAGCGATCCTTCCACCACAGCCTTCCAAGTATCCAAACTATAGGCACACACTACCATGCACAGCTAATTTTTGATTTATTGTAGAGAAGTGATCTCTCCAAGTTGCACAGGCTGATGTTGAACCTGCAGACTCAGGCAATTCACTCGCTTCAGCCTCCCAATGTGCTGGGATGACAGGCCTATCCAACAAGCCCAGCCTACATGCACTATCTCATTTAAGCTCAACGCCTCTATGAGGAAAATGTTCATTTCCTTTTTTCTGTTTTAAGTTAAGGTCTTACTCTGTGGCCCACTGAGGTCTGCGGTGGCACAGTCAGGTCTTGCTACAACCTTGACTGTGGGGGCTTAGGTGATCCTCGTGAACAGGGCCTACAGGAATATCCCACCACATCTAGCAGATGTTGGGTTTTTTTTTTCCGTAAAGTCTTACTATGCTGCACAGGATAATCTCACACACCTAGGCTCAAGCAATCCTTCCAGGCTTAAACAGTCCTCCTGCCTCAGCCTTATAACTTGCTAGGATTACAGGCATTAGCCCCCATGCCTGGGATAACTTCCTTTTATGTTAAGAAAACCAAGGCTTAGAATGCAAAGTACTTGACTAGTGACCAGTAGAACTGAACCTGGAATTCAGCTTACTAGGGAGCCTCCTAGTAACATTTTTTCCCTATTATCAGGATTCCATGCCTCTAGCCAAAATGATCATGTCCAGACCTTGGAGAAACCCAGGAATATCCACCTCTAAAAGTTAGGAGAGACGGAAGCAAGAAACAGTCACAGGACTTCTCTGCAGGCCACTGGGGTCATCTGTCTCCCAGGTTGGAGTGACCTTTGTCCTGCCTGGCACCTCCCCCCGAGGCTACTGCCCACATGCCACCCATTCTCAAATGGAAAGGTTTACCATTTAGTTCAATTCTCTCTGATTGTCATGCAGCTGACCCAACCTCTTGGCCAACTCTTCCTTTTCTTGCTGCTCCATATACAGTGCACTGGTAAGTTCGATATTCTCACTCGTCTGTACAGAAAAAAGTAATCAGTGCAGCAGTCAGCAACCACAGTGGGTAAAAACAAAATCTGGTGTCCACCTTCCACAGCACAGAAATGTGAACTAGAGGATAAACCCCCCTCCCCGAAGTTCAGAGCAGGACTCTGGCTCACATGATACCAGTTCAAGGGAGGACTCTGAGGGCAGGGAGGAGGGCAGGCATCTGGGGACAGCACACCAGCTTGGCTAATTCACTATCCAGCAGATCCTTGAGCAGTCGTTCTGGAGGATTGTGCGACTGATTCTGCTGTGGTCACTCAGGATGGTCTCCAGCACCTGTCTGTGCTGCTTTGCCTGCACTTCCCAGTGCATGGCAGCCCACTTCAGATCCAGCAGTCGCTCCTTGTGCTCCTGGTTCAGGCGGCTCAAACTCCCATTTTTCAGCACCTAGGCCTGGAGCTGTCCTGCCAGGCTCTCCAGTTCTGCCCGCAGCCACTGAGTCTCTGCTTGTAGCTGCTGTTCTACCTCAGAGCGCCCTGCTGGAGGCTCCAGACAGTGGGATTTAGCTGACAAAGGAAGTATGCGATAAGGGCCTCTGGATTCTCAAACACCCTCTTCTTGGTCCTCAGCTCCGAATCCAGGTACCTGAACCCAAGCCTTGCCTTCCTAAGCTGGTATTCCTCACACCTGAATAATGGCCAATCTTTCAAGACTTTTTGTTTATAAGAGTCAGGAGTGACCCAATCTGGAGGGCAGCGGCATGATCATGGCTCACTGCAGTCTCAACCATCTGGGTCCATGTGAACCTTCAGCCTCAGTCTCCCAAACATCTGGTACTACAGGAATGAACACCACACCTAGGCCATTTTTTAAAATTTTCTGTACAGATAAGTTCTTGCTACGTTGCTTAGGCTTGTCTCAAACTCCTGGGCTCAGTGTTCCTCTCGTCTCAGCCTCCCAAAGTACTGAAAATACATGCGTGAGTCATCATGCCTGCCCTCCAAGTTATTTTCAAGTAGAGTTTGTTATGGTTTTATTCCCAAGACAATGTGGATGGCTGACAATAGGCACAGCCTGCTCATTGCAGATGGTAACACTAGGATCACAGAGAAGACAAGACCTGCCATCTACTGGCATGGACCTCTTTCCATCTGGCCAAAAGCCATCCACCTACCCACCTTACTGAGCCTTTCCAGAATATTCCCACAGCCTCTGACAGCCACTCTGCTCCCAACCCTCCCAGCCTCAACTCACCTGTCCGCATCCTCTGGAGAGCCAATCTGTTCTCTGGCTCCATCTGTTGAAGACGGCGTTTGTTCTCCTCCTGCAGTGTGCTCACCTGCCCAAAGCATGGGAGAGGGGCTGGTGGATTATGGAGAGAGGGGCTGGTGGATGGACAGGCCATGTCTCCCCGTCACCCCCCCACCACATAACCACAACATGTGCCAACCTCTGGCAGTGCTCCGCAGCAAGAGATGCCACATGCCCAGAAGACAAAGTGACCTGGGAAGGTCAAGGGGTCAGCCCTCACGTGGTCTGACATCTTTTTCAAAGTTTCAAAGCTACCAATCTGGTCAAACATCATCATCTTACAGAGTAGGACACTGAGACCCAGGGGAGAAAGTGGTTTATCTTTGATCACCCAAAAGCTGGTAACAAAGATGGGCTTTAACTATCTTTTCCAAATCCTAGTGCCCTTTCCTCTGCACATTCTGGGGACTTTTGCTGCTTCCTAGAGGGACAGCTTGATGGCAAGTGACAGTTCTCACTAGAATGGTTTCCCCTTGAGGCTTGGAATTAGGAAAATCAAATAGCAACTGTTGACACCAGACCCCGTACAGTGACTCATAAAAACAAATTCAAATTCTCATTGAAACTTCTTTAGTATGAGAAACACATTATTACCCCATTTTACAGATGGGAAAACAGAGGCCCAAAGAGTGCAATGAATTTGCTCTTGATACTATTACTAGAGTAGAGAGAGCTAGGATTCTAACCCAGTTTTTATTTTATTTTTAGACAGTTGAGGTCTTGCTGTGTTGCCCAGACTTGTCTAGAACTCCTAACTCAAGGTTTCCTCCCACCTTGGCCTCCCAAAGTGCTGGAATTATAGACATGAGCCACCACACCAGCCGAACTCTGGATTAGGTTAGCCAACAATACCCAACACTTCTTCTCCAATCTTCTTACCCACCACCCTCCATTGCTCTGTGAGCCCCCTATTCCCGATCAGCCAATACTGATCAGCCAAGACTCACATCAGCCAAGACTCACATCAGCCAAGCCTGATCAGCCAAGACTCACATCCTCAGGTAGCTGGCAACTGTCAGAAGTGGTCTGAGGGCTGGTGCCATTTTCATTTTCTACTTTCTGCCTTTTCTTCACTTCTGAGGGAACAGCAGGGCTGTGTTTCTGCTGATACTCCTTTAACTGTGAAAAGGAAAAGCAGTATGAGAACTATAGGTCCCTTTTTCACATCCTACCTGAGAACTTTTTTGTTTTATTTTGTTTGTTTCTTGTTTTGTAGTCTGGGTCTCACTATGCCACCCAGGCTGCAGTGCAGTCCCACCCTCATGATTAATGCAGCTTTAACCTTCTGGGCTCAGCTGATCCTTCGGCTGCAGTCTCCCAAGTGGTTGGGACCATAGGCACGCACCACCACGTCTGGCTACTTTTACTTTCTGTAGAGATGAAGTCTCGCGATGTTACCCTGGCTGGTCTCAAAATTCTGAACTAAAAGGATCCTATCGTCTTGCCCATCCACCCAAGTGCTAGGATTACAGGTGAGCCATCATGCCTGAGCACATAACAAGACCTCGTGTCTGCACAAAAGAAAAAAATTAGCCAGGTGTGGCGGTGTGAGCCTGTTGTCCCTACTACTCAGCAGGCAGTGGTAGAAAGGTCTCCTAAGCCCAGGAGGTCAAGGCTGTAGCGAGCAGTGATCATGCCACTGCACGCCAGCCTGGGTAACAGAGGTCGATCTCAACTCAAATAATATTTTTTTAAAAAAACAGTACTGTAATCCCAGTACGTTGGCAGGCAGAGGCAAAAGGATTGCCTGAGCCCAGGGTTTCAAGACAAGCACTGGCAACTTGGCGAGACCTCATCTCTACAATAAATCAAAAACAGCAGCGGGGTGTGGTGGCTTACGCCTGTGGTTTGAGAGTGAGATAACTAAAAAAACCCCTAAATAGTAGACACTGAGGCCCTTTCTGTTATATCTGTTAAGGCTGCACAGTAGAGGTATAGGGAGGAGCGGCCACAACCAGAGAAACCAGAAAGGGGGTGAGAAAATCCAGGAGTCTGGGTCCTAAGATCAAAGGCCGAGCTGGCGGCAGCTATCAGTTCCGAGGGGGAGAGTGAGGTGTCCAAATTTCACTCAATCACATCGATCCCCGACCCCAGTTGGCCACTTCGCCATGGGGGAGGGGATCGCAGGGCCAGGACCCACTTCTTGGAGACGGGAGGCCCTGACTGGGGCAGCAGGAGAGGGCCAAGTACAGAGGGGGGAGCCCGGAAGTCACCTGCCCAAGATTCCAGAGGTGACTGGCAGGGGCAGGGGCTGGGCTTCTGAGGGGCGGGGCTGCCTGAAAAGATCTTGGTTGGGGGAGCACAGGGGTGCCCAGGGGGTAACCCCTGTGCCTCAGGAGTGGCACAGACTCGACCAGAGCCCCCCGTTGGAGGGCGATCAAGGTGAGTCGGGGAGCCAAGACCCCGCGGGTTTACCTTCATTTTGGCCTGAGCCAATCTGCGCCATCGGGTGTCTTCCGACCTCACGGGAAAGGGGGGGGGCAGAAGGGGGATAAGGGGAGGGCCACATCACCGCGATCTCGGCAACCACTAGGAAACTCTTTCCAATGGCCACTGCGCAGCTGTGAGTGTGCTCCAGGATAGGCTGGGCCAGGGCTATATATATAGGCAACCGCCCATGGAATGTGGAGGGTGTGGCACGATTTCTCTCATCCCATTGGTCAATCAGGATGACAGTTACAAAGAGAGGCGTGGCCGGCGCTGAGGCTAGAGTGGAGTCACAGTGAAAGCCGCTGGCGCGCCCAGCGCGGGTGCTCTCCTGCCAGATGCGCGCACAGCTTTCTGGGCGACCGTTAGGGTCTCCCTAACGGTTTCCGTTACCCGGGAGATCTGAGATGCCGCTCTCAGGCCTCCGCCCTGGACCCTCTTACGTCACTGACCACCACCGCCCCGGAGCCTCAGACCCCAGGGCTCCGGAGTGGTCGGTAGAACAGACGGGGGGGATGTATGCCTCACTACACAGCCCCCGCCTCCGACATTCCTGCCACAGACTTTGTCCAGCAAGTCAACTCCAAGGACCTCCATCCCATCCTCCAGGGGAAGCCTCTCTCAGAGCGCCCCCTCTCCTGACCGGGAAGTGTTTCCGCCCTGTCCCAGCCCGATCCGTTGTCAGTCGCTCCGTTTCGCTGCTCCTGCACCCTGGCCCCCGCGTGCCCCTTTTCTCCGGTAGTGGGCTGCGGGTCCAAGCCGCCTTTCCGGTCAGATTCCTCTCCAGGACGGAATCAGACGAACCCACGTGGCTAAGGGGCCTTCCGATTCCCTGTACGTCCGGGCCCCACCCGTGGAAGTCACTGCCTCCCCGCCCCGCTCTCCATCCCGACAGCAGCCCACACCCATCGGCCCTCTTCAGGGTCTTCCGCTGCGTTGCTCGGGCTGGTCTTGAACTCCTGGGCTCAGGCACTCCTCCTGCCCTGGCCTCCGCAAGCGCTGGGATAACAGGCGCGAGTCGCCGTGCCTGACATTTGCGGTTTTTTTGAGACAGGGTCTCATTCTGTCACCCATGCTGGAGTGGGTGGCACAACCCTGGCCCCATGCAGCCTCGACCTCCTGGGCTCATGCAAAAATCTGTGTTGACCAGGCCCGGTGGCTCATGCCTGTAACCCCAGCACTTTGGGAGGCCCAGGCAGGAGGACTGCTTGAGCCCAGGAGTTCGGGACCAGCCCAAGCAACATAGCGAAACCTCGTCTCTACAAAAAATCAGAAAATTAGCTGAATGTGGTGGCGGTCGCCTGCAGTCTGAGCCTTTCGGGAGGCTGACGTGGAAGGATCGTTGGATCCCAGGAGGTTGAGGCTGCAGTGAGCTGTGATCGTGTCACTGCACTCCAGTCTGGGCGACAGTGAGTTCTCAGCTCAAAAACAGATGTGTTTTCATCCTTATGATTGCTTTTTAATTACAAAAGTCATAAATACTCAATAAAATATTTACGCAATATAGCAGTAATTAAAGTACAAGTATCCCTCCATTCACTCCTCCTCAGTCCAGTCACTCTAAAAAAATAACCATTGTTAACCGTTTAATGACTGGGTGCAGTGGTTCATTCCTGCAATCCCCAGCACCTTGAGAAACCAAGGCAGTAGATTTTGTTTGAATCCAGGATTTTGAAACCAGTCTAGGGAAACAAAGTACAATCCTGTCTCTTACAACATTTAAAAAATAAAAAATTAGCTGGGCA
>NW_007234977.1:0-11927 GCF_000164805.1 Carlito syrichta
CAATTCTTCCACCTTGGCCCCCCGAGTGGCTGGAACCACAGGCCTGCACCAACACACCTGGGTAATCTTTGGATTTATTTTTGATAGCTGACATGAGGTCTCACCCCATGTCCCAGGGTGGTGTTGAACCAGCAGTCTCAGGTCGTCCATGCGCCTGCAACTCTGAAGAGCTGGGATGCTAGACTGAGTCCCTGAGTCTGGTCAGTGGTTGTGGTGGTGGTGGAGGTTGATATGTTTATTCTGAGACGGAGTCCTGCTCTGTCGCTGACACCAGAATTCAGTGGCCTACTCTCAGCCTCTGTGGCCTCCACGTGCTGGGCTCTGGCGATTATCCTGTGCCCTCCCAAGTGGATGGAATGATGGCACACACAACCATGTTCAGCTAATATTTTTACTTCTTTTAGAGACAAAGTATCACCAAGGTGCCCAGGCTGGTCTCGAACCTGGAGTCTCGTGCCATCCTCTCACCTCAGCCTCCCTGATTTCCGGGAAGACAGGCGTGAACCCTAGCACCCGGCCTCCAAACCCCTCTCAGGGCCCCACCGTGAGCCCCACTCCCTTCCAATGACCTGCAGTAAGGAACCAACCTCAGAGGCCTTCACATTGACCGGTTCCAGAAGGCCAAAAACCCCAGGTTGCAGGGCAACTCTGGTCAGCTATTGGTCCTGCTTCTGCTACTCATCTTGCTATGTTCCCCTCAGTATCTGGAGAGTTGGGGGATGGAAAAAATAGTATTCTCTTAAAATAATCTATTGGTAGAAACAAGCAATTAGTGAAATGGAATTTTTCTGCCAAGATATGACCCTCCACTTGAGTTTCTCTGTCCATGCCCTTTTGGTGCTTGAACCCGCAACAATGATTAAAAACTGCGGGTGGCACTCTCCTACACCTGGGAGCCTTGGGTTGAATGTGCATCAGTGCTATGTTTATCCCTCACAGGGAACAATAGATGCAAATTATAAACATCATGTTTGACATCATAATAGGCTTAGTAGTTTTAGTAATTTAAGTTGGTTGCCAAATAGAGAACTTTGGTGATGTTGTTTTCATTTTGCTAATTGTGAAGTGTTATATAGGTATTTTTAGCATAACGAAAAAGGTTGTTGTGATGATTACGAGTGTTTTAATTTTACATGTGGCAATTTATGCAAGAAAACAGATGGATGGCCCTACACTTTGCAGTATACACAAACTTTTTGCATTTTAGAGTAGATGATTAATATGGAAAGGTTGAAATACTAGAAAAGGTTTTATAATTGTATTTAGAAAAATAAAATGTTAGGAAAACATAAGTTGGGTATTAAGTTGTCAAAAGTTTAGATGGTTAGGGTTAATAGTTACAGAAAACACGTTGTGAAAACCTGCATGCTTTAAAGATTCTATTAGTGGACACATTGTCACAAATTTGAGGGAAGACAGACAGTATTTCATTCCCATGAGAACAATGATCATAACAAAATAAATACGTCTGAGTTTGAAGGCCAACTGTATATAACTTAAAGTATTAAAAAAAACTTGAAAAGAAAAATAAATGGGCAACTGTCCTGCATAACATCAGAGTCAGTGTCAAAGTTTTCTCCAATGCCGACATCGTTCCTCCTTCAGAAAACCCTGACCTGCTGTAGCTGGACTCCAGCAAGTGGTACCCAAACAGGGACCTGAAAGTTAAGCCTTACTTTAATCTGAACGGATGAAACCTTGCCAAGGGTGCTGCAGACCCCTCAGTAGAGCGAAGCTAGGAAGGGTATGCAGTTTTAGAGTTGTGATATGAACATGGGTCAGAGTGAATTTAAAGAAAAAAATTGTTCATAAATATTTTGTCACATATGCTTTCTAAAAGAGGAATTAATTTTCCTCTACACAATTATCTTGTTTTATCCATTTTGTGCAACAACAGTGTACCTGGTTCCCTGAAGAAAGCATCGTTAATTTAGAAACATGGAAATGGTTGGGGAAAAATTGAAAGAATATTACACTCTTCACGGCCCGGAACGAGTGCCTGTAGATACTTTTCCATTGTGGAATATAATTAGATATGTCTTAGATCCACAACAAGAGATTGATAAAATGACCATTAGAGTAAAAGTTGAATCGGGTGAAAGAACTCCCTTACTAAACCCTGTTCCTTCCCAGGAGATATTAGTCACTGCCCCTGTTGATGATGATCCTCCACCCCAGAGGATTAGGAAAGCTTAAAAGAAGAAGCAGCTAGGTATCATGAAGAAAAATATCTAGATAATTTAAATTTGCACGTAGGTGCCAAAAGACCTTTGATAAGTGGCACAGGGGGCAGTGATTGTGATTTGTGACCATCTTGAATTAAGAGGAGAAAATTGTCTTTCTATACTGATACCTGTTATATAAAAGGCTGTGTCTCATATTTTAAAAAGGCACCATTCCTGTTAATAAGGCACTATTCTTGATATACTTATCCAATTACAGCAACTAATAATTGTTAGAAACCAACCATTTTACATAGGTCATATTAGATTTCATTCAGGACTCCCTGGACCTCTACATCAAGGTAATCAATTAGCAGATGCCTTGACATAAACAGTCATGTGCCTTCTACTTGTAGGTTCATTAGTAAATCAAGTTCAGCAATCCCATAAAATTCAGCATAATGGCACCAGTTGCACATTCCAAGAGAAATGGCTAGACAAATCATTAAAAATTGTACTTTGTATCCTACTTCTAATAACCCCTTCCCCTCAGGAGTTAATCCCTGTGAATTAATCCCTAAAGTTTTGTGACAAATATATGTTACTCATTTCCAAAGATTTGGAAAATTGTCATTTCTACACGTGACAGTGCATACATTTTCCCATGTAATTTTAGCCTCGTCCAGAACTGGGGAAGCCTATAATGTAGTCCAACATTTATTCTCTTGTTTTTTACAGTTGGATATTCCTAAACAATTAAAAACTGATAATGCTCCCACTTAAGCATCAAAAGGTTTTCAGTCGTTTTGTACCCAGTTTTGCATCTATTGTTCTACTGGAATTCCTTATAATTCTCAAAGTCTAGTTATAGTCGAGAGAGTCCATCAAATGTTCAGAAATCAAATAATTAAATTGCAGGAAGGGGAATTTAAAGAAAGTTCTCCCCATCATATCGTGAATCATGCTATGTTTGTAATTAATCATCTCAATTTGGACTCTCAAGAACACTCAACTATGATAAGACATTGGAGTCCTGAGAATACTGTTAAGCCAATGGTAAAATGGAAAGATCTTACAGGTCAGTGGAAGGGGTCCAAGGTCCTTTTAACATGTGCGACGGGATATGCTTGTGTTTCTCCCCAGGACTTACCCTAACCTATTTTGGTACAAGATTTGTCTAATTGGATATGTTCAGCCCCCCAGCTCCGTCGAGGTACAGCCAGATGAGACATAAACAACACCATCAGTCTGAGTAGAATGTAGATGATGAAGAGAAGGTGTTGGTACCAAAGTTGAAATGTCTCACCATTCAACAACCGCTTCCACCTCCACCCACTCTACTGAAGACATCTCATTATTCGTCATCTCCCACTCCTCATCCCAGACATTATCATGGAGCTGTTTCAATGAGACACTGCAGACCGCCTATATGGGGGCAAATCAAGGCATTCAACCATGATGCCAAGGATCTAGTTCACTCTCAAAAATACTTCTCTCGCTCCCTCTACTGTTTTTGTTGCTATGCTGGCAATTACAGCATGCCATGTGGGTTGTATTTATTCGGAAAAATCTTATTTAGCTTATGTCCCAAACCCTCCAGTGTTCCAGTCTGTTACATGGGATGCTAAGATTATTACCATTTTTACAAATCATTCCTCTTTCTTAGAATGCCCCACTCTTTTTTCATCACAAGTCAGATCTGTTATTAATCATAATTTTTCTTTTTTAGGTTGATCTACTTCTCCTCCAATATGTTTTAGTTTACCTAAACATTCAGAATGGTCCCTTCATATCTCAGGTTGTTTAAACTCACGTATAAAAGCTATGGTAACTGATAGGTCCCCTTATCTTCCCAGAAAGTCAAATGACTGAGATAAAAGTTTTCTTAAATTATTGATGCCTGGGGATTCTGACTCTGAATTAGTAACCAGGTTTCGGGAGGAACACCTGGGCCCCACAGATCGAGGTCCCAGGGGCCATGATTGTGCCTCCATGCACCATCACGGGTGACAGAGACTCTGTTGACAAAAAAGGCACCTCCCACGTGTCACGATGGGCATCCATGGCTCCCCAGGGAAAGGTCTGCGTGGGCAGAGGATGGTGCAATGATTGGGAGAGGAAGGGGACTCCCCATTCAAGGATGGCAGACATGGTGACCGGAACCTGGACTGCCCTTGGCATTGCTATACTGCCTTGATCACTATGTGCCCGATGGCTGCCCTAGTTCAGTTGGGTCTGTTCCGTGAGCTCAAACACATCTTTGCTGTGGGGCACGAGTGTGGTGGGTGGAGGCCATCCTTCTGGTGCATGTAGCCAAAGGCACAGGAAGGACATGCCCAGTGGCCACCTTTGAAACCTCCCATGAACAACAGGCAGGAAAGTCCCTTTTCCTCTCCCATCCCTGATGTTGACTCCTCGCACTGGGTGTCAGGGGTGGTTGTGGTGGTGGTAGTGATTATTATTATTTGGAGTCGGAATCCCTCTCTGTCTCCCAGACTGAAGGGCAGGGGCACTATCACAGTCACCGCAGACTCCACCTTCCGAGCTCATGTGATCCTCCCACCTCAGATCCCTGAGTGGCTAGAATCACAGACCTGTACCACCATGCCTGGTGAATCTTTGGATTTATTATTGATGGCTGAGATGAGGTCTCACCCCTTTACCCATGCTCATGTCAAATCTGCAGGCTCAGGCCATGTAATCGCCTGGGTCTCTGTAGGGCTGGGATGCTAGGCTGAGACGCTGAGTTTGGCCTGTGGTTGTTGTGGTGGTGGTGGTTGGTATTATTTTCTGAAATGGAGTCCCGCACTGTTGCCCAGGCCAGAGTGCAGGGGCCTGCTCTTACCACCATGGCCTCCACCAGAGGGACACTGGCGATCCTTCCTCCGTGGCCTCCCTACTGGCCGAAATGACAAGCGTGCACCACCACCCTTGGCTCATTTTTTTGTCTTCTTGTAGAGACGAGGTCTCGACAAGGTGCCCGTGCTGGTCTCAAACCCAGGCATCAGGCCTTCCACTTGTCTTTGCCTCCAGAGTGCCAGGATGAGGGCGTGAGCACACATGCCTGGCTTAAGCACCTTTCTGGAGGCCCCACAACTAGGCCCACTCCCTTTTGACAACCTGGGACACTGAAGAGGTCGATCAGGGTTGCCCACCGAGCCCTCCCATGGGAGATTCCCTGGCGCAGGTGCGTATCTCCACATGGGCACCACCACTCCACCGGCCTCATTCCCTAGGTTTAATCCCCTCCCACCTCCCAGGGTCCACCATGGGGAAAGGGAGAGCTTGACTCTCAAATCTACAGGGGGTGGCGATTGCTGAACGACTCACGTGTGTCCTCTCAGCTTTCAGGGAGGACAAGACAGGAAGATGGCTGGAGCCTGGGAGCTCAAGACCAGGCTGGACATGATATCCATCCCCCAACTAGAATCCAAGTAAAACCCAGAAAACCTACGTTGAGAGCAGTCCTCGGCGATAGGATCGCCTCCGGCCCAGAGTTCATGACAAGTCAGGAAGACAAGGAGTTGGACCAAATGGAAAGCCTGTGATCGCAACAGTTTGGGATGCCCACGCTGAGAGGATGACCCGAGTTGTGTGATTTGAGAGCACCCTGAGCAACCTAGTGAGGAAAGAAAAGGAAAGAAAGAAAGAAAGAAAGGAAGGAAGGAAGGAAGGCAGGAAGAAAGAAAGTATGGAAAGGAAGGAAGGAAGGAAGAAAATAAAGAAAGAAACAAAGTAACCCATTCCCCTGCAAAGTCTCTCCCCTCAGTCCTTCCCCTGGTCCTCCCACATGTGAAGGTGCCCCAAGCCCAGTACCTTTCAACCCCAACCTCCCCAAATGGCTGCCACCACTTTGGTTCAGGAAATACTCCCTGGCTGGGTTCCTGCTGGCTCTCCTCTCTCAGGTGTGAAATGTCTCCCAGGCAGGCCGACACACTGACTCGGCAACTAGGACTTTCTGCCAAGAAAGGACAGGGACACATTCCTCACCCAGGGACATTTCTACCCCCAATACCATTTTTCCTGGCTCTAAAGTCAGTCACCCTGTGAACACATGACACGCAGTTGAGAATATGTGTATGATTCCCATATTTTGGAAACAGTGTCTGGCTCTGTGGCCCAGGTTGGTGCCCGGGGACACAACCATCATTCATCACCAGTCTCAAAATTGCGGGCTCCGGCGATCCTCCTGCCTCAGTCTCCAGAGTGGCTGGGATGACATGCACCTTGACCCTAGACCCCCTGTTTGAATGGGTGAGGAAACGGGCTCTCCCTGTGTGTCCTGAGCTGGCCTTCGGCTCCTGGGATTCAGCCAACCTCCTGCCTCGGCCTCCCAGAGCGCTGAAAATCCAAACGTGGTCTGCCGCACCAGGCCTTCTTGTCCATTTTTGACAAAGAATTGTGGCCAGGATGGGGACTGAACCTCATCATCCTAGCACTTTGGGAAACTGAGGCCAGCAGTCGGCCAAACCTGTGGACCGAGACCCACTCAGGCACCTCGGTGAGACCTCTTCTCTACCCTCCATCCCAAATGAGCCAGGCATGGTGGCAAGTGCCTCTCATTCTGGCTCCTTGGATGGTCAGGGAAAGACTCACAGGAGCCCTTCAGGACAAGGCTGTGGTGGCCGGAAGCAAGCCACCATCCTCCAGCCTGGGCAATGAAGTGAGACTCTGACTCAAAGAAAGAAAGGGAAAAAGGAAATAAAAGAAGAGCATCCATTTGTGTATGGAGTTGGGAACATTGTGAACAGACCGAGATCATTTGGGAAGGAGTCCCTAGCCTTGGGCTGAGAGTTCCTGAAAGATGGTGGATCAGCAGACTATCGGTCTGTGCCTTTGGAAGGCTGAGGCAGGGGATCACTGGTGCCCGGGACTTTGAGACCAGTCTGGGCCACGTGGTGAGACCTCATCACTCCACAGAATGCAAACACTAGAGTCACACGTGGTGGTGCTCATGGTCCTGGCTTCACGGGATCTGATGGACTCCATCCTGCAGCATTTCTTTGTGTTGCTCCCACCAACATAATGTACGAGTCCAGGCTGGGCACCATGGATCACAGCCATCAGCCTTATGCCCTGGGAGGCCAAGGTGGGAGGCTGGCTGAACCAGGAGTCAGAGAGCAGCTTGGGTGACGTGGCCAGACCTCATGTCAGTGAGAGGTCCCCAAAATCGAGTCAGGCGTGATGGCCCATGGAGTCCCTGCTGCTCAGATGCTGAGGCAGGATTACCACCTAAGCCCTGCAGAATGAGGCCCCGGGAGCCACGATCATGCCACTGTGCTGCAGCCCTGCAGACGGAGACTCTGGCAACACATATGACATTTCTCATGTGCATCATGGACAGGCGTCCACTGCTCCCAAGGGAAAGGTCCGTGTGGGAGGGCGATGATGTATTGATCAGGAGAAAAAATGGCCCTCCCCCACCAGAAAGTGGCAGACCGGGTGACAGGAACCTGGACTGGCCGTGACATTGGAGGACAGCTTTGATCTCTCTGTACCCAATGTCTGCCCTAACTCGGGACCGTCTCTTCTGTGACCTCACATGCGTCTTTGCTGTGGGTCTTGAGTGTGGAGGGTGGAAGTGGGCCTTCTGGGACATGTGACCGAAGTCCTGGGATGGACTTTCCTGGTGGCCACCTTGGAAACCCCCCTCAAACGACAGGGGGAAAGTGCTTTTTTCTCTCTCATCCTTGAGGGTGACTCCTCGTGCTGTGTGGCAGGTGTGTTGGTGGAGGCAGTGGTGGTAATTATTAGTATTTGGAGTCGGAATACCACTCTGTTATTCTGGCCTTAGTGCAGGGGCACTTTCCTGGCCACCACGGACTCCAGTTGCTGGGCTCAGGTGATTGTCCCACAAGAGCCCTTGAGTGGCTGGAACCAAAGCCTGTGAAACCATGCCCAGTTAATCTTTGGATTTATTTTTTTTGACTGAGATGAGGTCTTTCCCAGTGTCCTGGACTGGTCTTGAACCCAAAGTCTCAGGCCGTTCACTCACCTTGGCCTATGAAGGGCCAGGATGCCGGGCTGAGCCCCTGTGCCCAGCCTGTGGTTGTGGCAGCGGTGGTTGGTATCATCATGCTGAGTCGGAGTCATGTTCTTTCACCCAGACCATAATGCAGGGGCCCGATCTCGGCCAACATGGCCTCCACCATCTGGCCTCCAGCGATCCTCCCACTGCAGCCTCCCTAGTGGGTGGAATGACAAATGTGTGCCACCATGCTTGGCTCATTAGTTGGCGTCTTGTAGAGATAAGCTCTCCCCAAGGTGCCCGAGCTTGTTTGATCCCTAAAGCTCAGGCCATCCTCTCACCTCAGACTCCGAAAGTACTGGGTGATAGGCATGAGCCCCCCACATGGCCTTCACACCCCTCTTGGGACCCACCACAAGGACAGCTCCCTTCAGATGACACGGGACCCTGGCAAGGGCAGCTGGAGTTGGCCACCTATCCCGCCATGGGGGAGCACCTGGCACAGGTGTGTGTCTCCGCCAGGGTGCACACCCCTCTATGTGCCACAAACTGCAGGGGGAACCTGCTCGCTCATCCCAGGAGATGTCTCAGGGAAAGGGCGGACATGACTCTCAAACCATGGGGGCCCGGCTGGGCAACTCTCACCTGTCTCCTCGGCACTCAGGGAGGCTAAGACAGGAAGATGGCCAGAGCCCAGGAGCTGAGACCATGCTGGACACCATAGCAAGCTATCACCTCGACCCCAAGCAAAACACAGAAAACCATGGATGAGGAAAGACATTGGCGGGAGGATTGCATCTTGCCCAGAATTCAAGACCAGGCTGGAAGACCAGAATGTCGACCAAATGGAAAGCCTGTGATCACAGCAGTTTCGGAGTACCAGGATGAGAGGATGGGCCGAGTTGGGTAGTTTGAGAGCAACCTGTGCAATCTAGTGAGGAAAGAAAAGAAAGAAAGGGAAAGAAAGAAAGAAATCCATTCTCCTGCAAATCTTCTGCCCTCAGTCCTTCACCCCTGGTCCCCCCATGTGAGGGTCCCCCAAGCTTGGCACCTTCCAGTCACAACCCCTCCAAAGGCTGCTGCCGTGTTGATGCAGGATTTCCCGAGGCTCTCCTGCTGGGTTCCTGCCTGCTCTCCTCTTCGAAGGGAGAAATGTGCCACAAGCAGGTCGACTTTCTGACTTTGAAACAAGAACCTTCTGCCAAGAAAGTCAAGGGACACATCCCTAACCTGGGGATATTCCTTCCCCCAATCCCAATTTTCATGGCTCTAAAGTCAGTCACCCTGTGAACACACCATGCGCAGTTGAGAATCTGTGTATGATTCTGATGTTTTTGGAGACAGAGTCTGGCTCTGTGCACAAGGCTGGGGTCTGGGGACATGATGGTCTTTCTCTGCCAGCCTCGAAATCACGGGCTCCTGCATTCCTCCCACCTCAGTCTCTGGAGTGGCCGGGATGAAGGGCATATCAACCTCAGAGTTCCTGTTTAGATGGGTGTGGAGACGGGGTCTCCCTGCATGTCTCAGGTTGGTCTTGGGCTCCTGGGCTCCAACTATCCTACAGCCTCTGACTCCCAGTGTGCTGAGATTCCAGGTGTGGGCTGCCAAGTAAGGGCTTCTGGTTCATTTTTGATCAAGGATCGAGGCCAAGTTCAGGTCTTCAGCTTTGTCATCTCAGCGCTTTGGGAGGCAAAGACCAACGACTGGCCCCAGCCTGCAGGCTGACCTGCCGGAGCTACTCAGAGACAGCTCATCTCTACCCTTCATCCCAAATGAGCTGGGTGTGGTGGTGTGTGCCTGTCATTCTGGCTCCTCGGAATGCCGAGGAAAGCCTCAGAGGAGCCCGGCAGATCGAGGCTGCAATGACAGGGAGCAAGCCACCACCTTCCAGCCTGGACGATGGAGGAGTGAGACTCTGACTCAAAGAAAAAAAGAAAAAAGGAAAAAAAAAGAAAAGCATCCATTTGTGTATGAGTTGGGAATCATTGTGAACAGACAGAGATCATTTGGGAAGGAGCCCCCAGCCGTTGGTCTAGAATTCCTGAAAGATGGTGGATCAGCAGACAATCGGGCTGTGACTTTGGGAGGCCGAGGTGAGGGACCACTGGAACCCGGGAGTTCAAGTCCTGCCTGGGCCACATAGCGGGACTTCATCGCTTCCTGTAATGCAAACACTGGAGTTGCACATGGTGGCAACTGCAGTCCAGGCTACACAGTATAAGGTGGCCTCAGTCCTGGGTGTTCCTTTGCATTGTCCCTGCCAACAGACCATGCAAGTCCAGGCCGGGCACCGTGGTTAATGTTCATCAGCCCCGCATCCTGGGAGGCCAATATGGGAGGCTGCCTGAGCCCAGGAGTTGCAGACCACCTGGGAAACATGGCAAGACTGTATCTTAGCAAGAGGACCCCATAATCGAGTCTAGCGTGGTGGACCCTGGAGTCCCAGGTGATCGGGGGCTGATGTGGGAGGACAACCTGAGCCCAGCAGATCATGTCCCTGGGAGCCACAATCATGCTGTTGCATGCCAACCTGGCCCATGGAGACTCTGGAGAAAAAAAGACGTCTCCCACGTGCATCACAATGGGCGTCCACAGCTCCCGAGGGAAGGGTCCGCGTGGGAAGCAGACAATGATCAGAAAAGGTTGGGGACCTCCCCGGGCCCGAGGGTTGCATACCGGGTAACCAGAACCTGGGTTGGCTGTGGCATTGCCTGACTCCCTTGATCGCTCTGTGCCCAACGGCCGCCCTAGCACAAGACCGTCTGTTCCATGAGGTCACAGACGTCTTTTCTGTGGGGAACAAGTGTGGAGTGCTAGGCAGGCTTTCTGGGTCATGTAGCCGAAGGCAGGGGACCAACGTGCCCAGTGGCTACCTTTGAAACCTCCCACGATCAACAGGCTGGAAAGTGCCTTTTTCTCTCCCATCACTGAGGGTGACTCCTTGCACTGGGTGGCAGGGCTGGTGGTGGTGGTGGTTATTATTTGGAGTCTGTATCCTGCTCAATGGCCCAGGCCGGAGAGCAGGTTCATGCTCACGGTCACCACAGACTCCATTTGCCAGGCTTAGGTGATCCTCCCACATCCACCCAAAAAGTGACTGGAACCACAGGCCTGTGCCAGCAATCATGGCTAATCTTTGGATTTATTTTTGATGAACAAAACGAGGTCTCTCCCTGTGTCCAGGGCTGGTGTCGAACCTGCAGGCTCGGGCAGTCCACATGCCTAGGCCTCCAAAGGACTGGGATGCCAAGCTGAGCCCCTGAGCCTGGCCTGTGTTTGTGGTGGTGGTGGTGGTGGTAGGTATTATTATTGTGAGTTGGAGTCCTGCTTTTTCGCCCAGGCTGGAGCACAGGGGCTGACTCTTGGACAACACGGCCTCCACTTACTGGTCTCTGGTGATCCTCCCACTTGGGCCTCCTGAGTGACTGGAAAGACAGGCATGTACCACCTCGCTAAGCTCAATTTTTTTTTGAGTTGGAGTCTCACTCTGTCACCCAGACTGGAGTGCAGTGGCTGCTCTCGGCCACCGCAGCCTCACCTGCTGGGCTCCGGCGATCCTTCTGCCTCAGCCTTCCAAGTAGCTGGAATTATAGGTTTGCACTACCATGCCCGGCTGATTTTTTGATTTATTGTAGAGATGAGGTCTCGCTGTCCAGGCAGGTCTCGAACCCGTGGGTTCAGGCAATCTACTCACCTCAGCCTCCCAAAGGCACAGGATTACAGGCTGAGCCACTGAGCCTGGCTTCAATTCTTGGCTTCTTGTAGAGATGAGATCTCACTGAGGTGCCCGGGCTGGG
>NW_007234978.1:0-20341 GCF_000164805.1 Carlito syrichta
ACCCATTTACAACTCTCAAGAGGAACAGAATGTTGCTGGAGTCCTGAAAAGACTGATTCATAATACCCACAAGCCAAATATCTCCGAAACATGAGACGAGAGTGAAGCCCTGATTCTTGTTTATCCCGTAGCAAGACACGCTGAGAATTTTTCGAATTGGGAACTAGCGTATCACAGATTCCTTATTCTTCCTTATTGATGGGCCATGTAGTGTCCTGTATATGAGGACTCACTTGCCCAAGATACCTGTTTGGAAACCCTGATTCTTGTTTAGCCCTTACCAAGATGTCATGTAGATATTGTGATGGAGGAACCATGCAATACAGGTTTCTTATTCCTATTTAGCAAGAGATCGTGTAGATTCTGTACATGAGGACTGTTATTACCTATGTTGCAGCTTCTAAACCCTGATTATGTTTAGCTCACAGCAGATGGCCTGTTGATTATTAGGACTGGGACTGATAAAACCCTTATTCTTTTTCTTCTTTGGCAATGGGCCGTGTATTTTCCTGTATATAAGGACTCTCATTACATAGATCCTGCTTCGAAACTCGGATTCTTTTTTAGCCCCTTTCAAGATGACCTGTAGATTTTTGGGATTGAGGACTCGTGTAACTCAGATTCCTTATTCATTCTTAGCAAAAGGTCATGTAGTTACCTGTATACAAGGAATCCATTTCCCCAGATTCATGCTTAAAACACCCTGATTCGTGTTTAGCCCATAGCAAGACGACCTGAAGCTCTTTGGGGATTGAGGACAAGAGTTACGCAGATTCCTTATCTTACTTAGCTATAGGCAGTGAAGATTCCTGTATGAGGACTCCCATTATCCAGATTTCAAATTCTAAAAGCTGATTCGTGGTTACCTCTGAGGAAGATGGCCTGTAGTTTTTGGGAATGAGGACTCATGTAACCAAGATTCCTTATACTTCCTTATCAATATGACGTGTAGTTTCCTGTATATGACGACTCCCATTACCCAGCTTCCCGCTTCAATCTTCAGGATGCTGAGACAGTTCCTGGTTATCGAGAATTTCAGTTGTTTGGATATCAAGAGAAAGATTCCCATAATGTTTTCAGGGAACTGGAATCCAAGATTCCTGATTCCCCTTCACCAGATCTCCCCAAAATGTGGAATGTTCAAAACCAAACATCCCAATTCCAAGCGGCCTGACCACAAGTATTTTCTGTAGTTTCAGGTCACCTGAATCGAGAGATTTTGTACCAATATCCCTTTTCATTCTGGGGAACATGATTATTGTTGTAGATGTTCCTAGGACAAAAAAGTATTTGTAGGGCCAGATTCTTGATTACAAACAACAAGAGGACCAGAAAGTTACTTTGGATCTGCAATGACAGATTTAGCGTCTCAACGGAGCAAGTAGCTCTGAAAAACTTATGGTCCCAGAAACCCAGATTGCTGATTAAACCTTATCAAGAGACCCTGGAGATTCCGGATAATGAGAACTCCTAGAACCGGATATTCTTTTCGTTCTCAGCAAGATGCCCTGATTTTCCCTGTCGATGTGGATTCCAAACTCTGTATACAAAAAGCCAGATGCCCAGAAATTTCCTAGGGACGTGGAATCAATGATTCCACGTTAACTTCAATAATACTTTCCAAACATTTGGCAAATGCAAATCACTTGTCCCCTCACAAAAAAAAAAGAGACATGGAATGGGAAGAATTACAGGGTTCACGTTAAGACCAGAGTTACATACAAATCTGGCAAGAAGATTCTTTTTATCCTGGAATATGACCTTAGTTGTTCCGAGCAACCTAACAGACATGGAGTGTCCGATAACCGTTTACAACTTTAAAAAGCACCAGAAGGTTGCTGGAGTCCTGAAATGACCAATTTGTAATATCCGCATGCCAAATTTCTTCATAACCTTTGGAGAGCTCGAAGTCCTGTTTCTTGTTTGTGCCATAGCAGACACCGTGGGAATTTTTTGGATTGAGGACTCGTACAACAAAGATACTTTATTCTTCCTTAGTTAGAGGCCGTGTAGTGTCCTGTATGTGAGGACCGTCTTTCCCTAGATTCCTGTTTCGAAACCCTGATTCTTGTTTAGCCCTTAGTAAGACGCCATGTAGATTTTTTGAGAACGGAACCGTGTAAAACAGATTTCTTCTTTTTTCTTAGCAAGAGGCCATGTAATTTGCTGTAGTTGAGGACTGCTATTACCCACATTCATGCCTTGAATCCCTGATTCTCCTTTAGCCGTCAGCAAGCTGCCCTGTAGATATTCAGGATTGAGGACTCATATAACAGAGATTCCTTATTTTTAGCAACAACCGTGTAGTAGCTAGTATATGACTACCTTCTTTCCCACATACATGCGTCGAAACCCTGATGCTTGTTTAGACCCTAGGAAGACGCCATGGAGGTTTTTGGGGATTGAGAAAACAAGTCACCCAGATTCCTTATTCTTAGGAAAAGTTCTTGCTGTATATGAGCCTGTATATGAGGATTTCATTTCCCAAGATTATGCTTCAAAAATCCAAATTCGTTTTTAGCCCTTAGCAAGACACCTTGAAGTTTTTTTGGGGATTGAGGACAAATTTAAAGCAGATTTCTTATTCTTCCATAGCAACAGAGACTGCAGATTCCTGGATATGAGGATTCCCATTTTCCAGATTCATACTCCCAAAACCCCCTTGGTGGTGATATCTCAGCAAGACACTCTGTAGGTTTGTAATGGAGGTCTCATGTAAACAAGATTCCTTATTTTTCCTTAGCAGTAGGTCGTGTAGTGTTCTGTGTATGAGGACTCCCATTACTGAGATTCCTACTTCATTCTCAGCAAGACCCTGAGACATTTCCTGGTGACCTAGAATTCCAGTTGATTGCATATCAAGAGAAAGACTCCCGAAAAGGTCTTGTGGAATTGGAAGCCAAGAATCCTGGTTCCCTTTTCAAAAGAAACCCTAACAATATGGCGACATAGAAGCCCAGATTGCTGATTAAACCTTATAAAGAGACCTTGTAGATTTAGCCGATTGAGAACTCCAAGAACCGGATTCCCTTTCCGTTCTCAGCAAGATGCCCTGATTTTCCCTGTCTATGTGGATTCCAAAACTCTGTATACAAAAATGCAGATGCCCAGATGTTTCCTAAGGACGTGGAATCCATGATTCCTGGTTACATTTTAATAATTCGTACTAAATATTTGGCAAATACAAATTCCTCAGCCCCTCTCCAAATAAAAGTACAAACGGAAATTTAAGAATTTCCAAGTTCATCTTAAGACATGAATTATATCCAAATATGGCAAGAAGATACATTTGTTCCAGGAATTTGGCCTTAGTTGTCTTGAGGAATCTAAGGGACTTGTACTATCAGATACCGTTTTACAACTCTCAAGAGGAACAGAATATTGCTGGAGTCCTGAAAAGACTGATTCATAATACCCACAAGCCAAATATCTCCGAAACATGAGACGAGCTCAAAGCCCTGATTCTTGTTATCCCGTAGCAAAACAACCTGAGAATTTTTCGGATTGGGGACTAGTGTATCACAGATTCTGTATTCTTCCATAGCGAGGGGCCATGTAATGTCCTGTATATGAGGACTCCCTTTCCCAAGAACCCTGTTTGGAAACCCTGATTCTTGTTTAGCCTTAGCAAGATGTCATGTCGATAGTGTGATGGAGGAACCCTGTAAAACAGGTTTCTTATTTCTCCTCAGCAAGAGATCATATAGATTCTGTATATGAGGAATGCTATTACCTATGGTGCAGCTTTTAAACCCTGATTCTTGTTTATCACAAAGTAGATGCTTTGTGTTTTTTTAGAACTGAGGACTGCTATAACCCCGATTCTTTTTCTTCCTTGACAAGAGGCTGTGTATTTTCCTGTATAATAGGAATCTCATTACATGGAACCTGTTTCGAAACTCTGATTCTTTTTTAGCCCATTCAAAGTTGCCCTGAATATTTTGGTATTGAGGACTCGTGTAAACCAGATTCTTTCTTCGAACAAGGTCATGTAGTTCCCTGTATATAAGGGCTGCATTTCCTCAGATTCATGCTTAAAACACCCTGATTCGTGTTTAGCCCATAGCAAGACCACCTGTAGCTCTTTTGTGATTGAGGACACGAGTAATGCAGATTCCTTATTCTTTCTTAGCAATAGGCAGTGAAGTTACTTGTGTGAGAGGACTCCCATTACCTAGATCCCTACTTCAAAAACCTGATTTGTGTTTACCTCTGACAAAGACAGCCTGTAGTTTTGGGTTTGAGGACTCATATAGCCAAGATTTCTTATACTTCCTTAGAAATAGGACGTGTAGTTTCCTGTATATGACAATTCCTAATACCCAGCATCCCGTTTCACACTGCAGGATGTCGGGACATTCCCTGGTGACCGAGAATTCCAGTTGTTTGTATATCAAGAGAAAGACGCCCATAATGCTTTTTGTGAACTGGAATCCAAGATTCCTGGTTCCCCTTCACAAGACCTCCCCAAAATGTGGAATGTTCAAAACACAAAATCCCAATTATGACCTGCCCACCCACAAAAATTTTCTGTAACTTGACATCACCTGAATCGAGGGATGTTTTGCCAATATGCCTTTTGATTCTGGGGAACATTGTTATGGTCGTAGATGTTCCTAGGATACAAAAGTACTTTTAGGGTCAGATCCAAATCACAAGAGACACGGAAGGGGAAAGATTAGTTTCACCTTAAGAAAAGAGTTACATCCAAATATGGCAAGAAGATTCTTTTCATCCTTGAATCTGGCATTGGTTGTTCTGAGGAACCTAACGAACTTGGAGTGTCCGATACCCGTTACAAGTTTCAAGAGGACCAGAATGTTGCTGGAGTCCTGAAATGACCGATTCCTAATATCTGCATGCTAAATTGTTCCGAAAAATTTGGGGAACTCGAAGCCCTGTTTCTTGTTTGGCCCATAGCAGAAACCCTGGGAATTTTTTGGATTGAGGACTCATACAAAAAGATTTCTTATTCGTCCTTAGTTGTAGGTCGTGTAGTGTCCTGTATGTTTGGACTCTCTTTCCCTAGATTCCTGTTTTGAAACCCTGATTCTTGTTTAGCCCTTAGTAAGACGCCATGTAGATTTTTTGATAGAGGAACCGTGTAAAACAGATTTCTTCTTTTTTCTTAGCAAGAGGCCATGTAGTTTTCTGCATATGAGGACTGGTATTACCCACATCCATGCCTCGAATCCCTGATTCTTCTTTAGCCATCAGCAAAATGCCCTGTAGATTGTCAGAACTGAGGACTCATATAACCCAGATTCCTTATTTTTGCAACACCCGTGCAGTTGCCTGTATATGAGTACTCCCTTTCCCAGGTACATGTGCTGAGGACTGCTATAACCCCGATTCTTTTTCTTCCTTGGCAAGGGGCGGTGTATTTTCCTGTATATTAGGATTCTCATAACATAGATCGTGTTTTGAAACTCTGATTCTTTCTAGTCCATTCCAAGATTCCCTGTGGATTTTTGGGAGTGAGGACTCGTGTAAACCTGATTCCTTATTCTTTCTTAGCAAAAGGTCATGTAGTTGCCTGTATATAAGGACTCCATTTCCCCAGATTCGTGCTTAAAATATGCTTATAACCCTGATGCTTGTTTAGATTTTTGGTAGACACTGTGTAGTTTTTGGAGATTGAGAACCCATGTCACCCAGATTCCTTATTCTTTCTTAGGAAAGTCCGTGCAGTTGCCTGTATATGAGTATTTCATTTGACTAAATTTTGCTTCTAAAACCGAAATTCATGTTTAGCCCTTAGCACGACACACTGAAGTTTTTTTGGGAGATTGAGGACACGTGTAAACCAGATTTCTTATTCTTCCTTAGCAGTGGACAGTGCAGTTTCCTGTATATGAGGGCTCCCATTATCCAGATTTCTATGCCCAAAACCTGATTAGTGGTTATCTCATAGCATGAGACTCTGTAGCTTTTTGGGATGGAGGACTCGTGTAAATAAGATTCTTTAATCTTCCATAGCAATAGGTCCTGTAGTGTTCTGTATATGAGGACTCCCATAACAGAAATTCCTGCTTCATACTCAGCAAGATGCTGAGACATTTTCTGGTGACCTAGAATTCCAGTTGATTGCCTATCAAGAGAAAGACTCCGAAAAAGTTCTTGTAAAATTCGAACCCAAGATTCCTGGTTCCCTTTTCAAAGGACACCCTAATAATGTGGCAAAATAGAAACCCAGATTGCTGATTAAATCTTATCAAGAGACCTTGGAGATTTAGGCGATTGAGAACTGCAAGAACTGGATTCCCTTTCCGTTCTCAGCAAGATGCCCTGATATTCCCTGTCTATGTGGATCCCAAAACTCTGTATACACAAATGCAGATGCCCTGATGTTTTCTAGGGACGTGGACTCCATGATTCCTGGTTACATTTTAATAATTTGTACTAAATATTTGTCAACTGCTAAACCCTCGTCACCTCTAAAAATAAAAGTACAAATGGATATTTAAGGATTACCAAGTTCATCTTAAGACCAGAGTTACATCCAAATACGGCAAGAACATACTTTTATTCCAGGAATTTAGCCTTAGTTGTCCCGAGTAACCTAAGGAACTTTTACTACCAGACACCTGTTTACAGCTCTGAAGAGGACCAGAATGATGCTGGAGTCCTAAAAACACTGATTCATAACACCCACAAGCCAAATATCTCCGAAACAAGAGAACGAGCTCGAAGCCATGCTTGTTTTTTATCCCGTAGCATGACATCCTGAGAATTTTTCCGAATGGGGACTAATGTATCACAGATTCCTTATTCTTCCTTATCGAGGGGCCGTGTATTGTCCTGTATATGAGGACTCCCTTTCCCGAGATACCTGTTTGGAAACCCTGATCCTTGTTTAGCCCTTACCAAGATGTCATGAAGATATTGTGATGGGGAACCATGTAATACCGTTTTCTTACTCCTCTTTAGCAAGAGATCGTGTAGATTCTGTACATGAGGACTTCTATTACCTATGTTGCAGCTTCTAAACCCTGATTATGTTTGGACCACAGCAGATGGCCTGTGGATTTTTAGGACTGGGGACTGTTAAATCCCCGATTCTTTTTCTTCCTTGGCAAGGGGCCGTGTATTTTCCTGTATATAAGGACTCTCATTACATAGATCCTGCTTCTAAACTCTGATTCATTTTTAGCCCTTTCCAAGATGCCCTGTAGATTTTTGGGAATGAGGACTTGTGTAACTCAGATTCCTTATTCTTTCTTAGCCAAAGGTCATGTAGTTGCCTGTATATTAGGACTCCATTTCCCCAGATTCATGTTTAAAACACCCTGATTCTTGTTTAGCCCATAGCAAGACAACATGAAGCTCTTTGGGGATTGAGGACACGAGCCACGCAGACTCCTTATTCTTACTTAACAATAGGCAGTGAAGTTTCTTGCATGTGAGGACTCCCATTACCCAGATTTCAAATTCAGAAAACTGATTCGTGGTTACCTCTGAGGAAAACGGCCTGTAGTTTTTGGGAATGAGGACTTATGTAACCAAGATTCCTTATACTTTCTTAGCAATATGACGTGTAGTTTCCTGTATATGACGACTCCCGACTTCTCACTTCACTCTGCATGATGCCGAGAGAGTTCCTGGTGACTGAGAATTTCAGTTGTTTGGATGTCAAGAGAAAGACTCTCATAAGGTTTTTGGGAAATGGAGTCCAACATTCCTGATTCCCCTTCACCAGACCTCCCCAAAATGTGGAATCATCAAAACCAAACATCCCAATTCCAACCTGCCCGACATCAAGAATTTTCTGGTTTCAGGTCACCAGAATTGAGGGATTTTGTACCAGTATGCCTTTTGATTCTGGGGAACATGATTATTTTCGTAGATATTCCTAGTACAAAAAAGGATTTGTAGGGCCAGATCCTTGATTACAAATAACAAGAGGATCAGAATGTTCCTGTGGATCTGTACTGACAGATTTAGCATATCAACGGACCAAGTAGCTTTGAAAAATGTATTGACCCAGAAGCCCAGATTGCAGATTAAACCTTATAACAGGCCCTGGAGATTCCAGATAATGAGAACTCCTAGAACCGGATATTCTTTTTGTTCTCAGCAAGATGCCCTGATTTTCCCTATTGATGTGTATTTCAAACTCTGTATATAAAAAGATGCCCAGAAATTTCCTAGGGAGGTGGAATCAATGATTCCACGTTAACTTTAAAAATAATTTCCAAACATTTGGCAATGCAAAATCCTTGTCCCCTCTCAAAATAAAAAGAGACATGGAATGGGAAGAATTACAGGGTTCACCTTAAGACCAGAGTTACATACAAATGTGGCAAGAAGACTATTTTTATTCTAGAATATGGCCTTAGTCGTTCCGAGGAACCTAACTGACATGGAGTGCCCCATAAACGTTTACAACTTTAAAAACGACCAGAAGGTTGCTGGAGTCTTGAAATGACCAATTCATAGTATACACATGCTAAATGATTCCGTAACATTTGGAGAGCTTGAAGCCCTGTTTCTTGTTTGTGCCATAGCAGACACCCTGGGAATTTCTTGGATTGAGGACTCGTACAACAAAGATTCTTTATTCTTCCTTAGTTAGAGGCCATGTAGTGCCCTGTAGGTGAGGACTTTCTTTCCCTAGATTCCTGTTTCAAAACCCTGATTCTTGTTTAGCCCTTAGCAAGACATCATTGTAGATTTTTTGACAGAGGAACCGTGTAAAACAGATTTCTTCTTTTTTCTTAGCAAGAGGCCATGTAGTTTGCTGTATACGAGAACTGCTATTACCCACATTCATACCTCGAATCCCTGATTCTTCTTTAGCTGTCAGCAAGATGCCCTGTAGATATTCAGGATTGAGGATTCGTATAACCCAGATTCCTTATTTTTAGCAACAGCCGTGCAGTAGCTAGTATATTAGTACTTTCGTTCTGACATGCATGCATCAAAACCCTGATGCTTGTTTAGACATTTGAAAGACGCCCTGGAGTTTTTTGGGGATTGAGAAAACATGTCACCCAGATTCCATATTCTTTCTACAGAAAAGTCCGTGCTGTTGCCTGTATATGACGATTTCATTTCCCTAGATTATGCTTCAAAAACCCAAATTCATGTTTCACCCTTAGCAAGACACCCTGAAGTTTTTTTTGGGGATTGAGGACATGTTTAAATCAGATTCGTTATTCTTCCTTAGCAATAGACAGTGCAGTTTCCTGGATATGAGGACTCCCATTATCCAGATTCCTACTCCCAAAACCTGCCTGATGATTAACTCTTAGCAAGACACTCTTTAGGTTTGAAAATGGAGGACTAGCGTAACCAAGATTCCTTATTTTTCCATAGGAATAGGTCGTGTAGTGTTCAGTATATGAGGACTCACATTACTAAAAATTCCTGCTTCATTCTCAGCAATACCCTGAAACATTTCCTGGTGACTTAGAATTCCAGTTGATTGCATATCAAGCGAAAGACTCCCGAAAAGTCTTGTGGAATTGGAACCCAAGATTCCTGGTTCACTTTTAAAAAGACACCCTAAAAATATGGCGATATAGCAGCCCAGATTGCTGATTAAACCTTATCAAGAGACCTTGTAGATTTAGGCGATTGAGAATTCCAAGAACCAGATTCTCTTTCCGTTCTCAGCTAGATCCCCTGATTTTCCCTGACTATGTGGATTCCAAAACTCTGTATACAAAAATGCAGATGCACAGTTGTTTCCTAGGGACGTGGAATCCATGATTCCTGGTTACATTTTAAGAATTCGGACTAAATATTTGGCAACTGCAAAACCCTCGGCCCCACTCCAAATAAAAGTACAAACGTAAATTTAAATTTGCCAAGTTCATCTTAAGACATGAGTTATATCCAAATATGGCAAGAGATACATTTGTTCCAGGAATTTGGCATTAGTTGTCATGAGAAACCTAAGGGACTTGTACTACCAGATAGCCGTTTAAAACTCTCAAGTGGTCCAGAATGCTGCTGGAGTCCTGAAAAGACTGATTCAAAATACAAGCAAGGAAAATATCTCTGAAACATGAGATGAGCTCGAAGCCCTGATTCTTGTTTATCCCGATAGCAAAACACCCTGAGAGGTTTTCGGATTGGGGACTAGTGTATCACAGATTATGTATTCTTCCATAGTGAGGGGCCGTGTACTGTCATGTATATGAAGACACCCTTTCCCAAGGACCCTGTTGGAAACCCTGATTCTTGTTTATTCCTTAGCAAGATGTCATCTAGATATTGTGACGGAGCATCCGTGTAAAACAGATTTCTTATTTTTCCTCAGCAAGAGAACCTGTAGATTCTGTATATGAGGAATGCTATTACCTATAGTGCAGTTTTTAAACCCTGATTCTAGTTTATCACACAGCAGATGGCCTCTTGATTTTAAGGACTCAGTACTGCTATAAGCCCAATTCTTTTTCTTCCTTGACAAGAGGCCGTGTATCTTCCTGTATAATAGGACTCTCATTACATAGATCCTGTTTCGAAACTCTGATTCTTTTTTAGCCCTTTAAATATGCCCTGTAGATTTTTGGGATTGAGGACTCGTGTAAACCAGATTCCTTATTCTTTCTTCGCAAAAGGTCATGTAGTTGCCTGTATATAAGGACTGCATTTCCTCAGATTCATGATTAAAACACCCATATTCGTGTTTAGCTCATAGCGATACCATCTGAAGCTCTTTTGGGATTGAGGACACGAGTAATGCAGATTCCTTATTCTTACTTAGCAAAAGGCAGTGGAGATTCCTGTATGTGAGGACTCCCATTACCCAGATTCCTACTTCAAAATCCTGATTCGTGGTTACCTCTAAAGAAGACGGCATGTAGTTTTTGGGTTTGAGGACTCATATAACCAAGATCCCTTATACTTCCTTAAAAATATGACATGTAGTTTCCTGTTTATGACGATTCCCATTACCCAGAATCCCGCTTCACTCTGCAGGATGCTGAGACTATTCCTGGTCAAGGGAATTCCAGTTGTTTGGATATCAAGAGAAAGACGCCCATAATGTTCTTTGCGAACTGGAATCCAAGATTCCTGATTCCCCTTCACAAGACCTCCACAAAATGTGGAATCTTCAAAACCCAATATCCCAATTCCGACCTCCCCACCCACAAGAATTTTCTGTAGCTTGAGGTCACCTGAATAGAGGGATTTTGTGCCAATATGCCATTTGATTCTGTGAAACATGATTATGGTCGTAGATGTTCCTAGGGTAAAAAAGGAATTGTAGGGCCAGATCCTTGATTACAACTAACAAGAGGACCAGAAATTTCCTATGGATCTGTACTGACAGATTTAGTATATCCACGGTGCAAGTACCTCTGAAAAATGTAGGGACTCAGAAGTCCAGATTGCTGATTAAACTTTATCATGAGGCCTTGGAGATTCCGGATAATGAGAACTCCTAAAACTGGATATTATTTTCGTTCTCAGCAAGATGCCTGATTTTCCCTGTCGATGTGAATTCCAAACTCAGTATGCAAAAGACAGATGCCCAGAAGTTTTCTAGGCATGTGGAATCAATGATTCCATGTTAACTTTAAAAATACGTACTAAACATTTGGCAACTGCAAAACCCTTGTCCCCTCTCAAAATAAAAATAGACACGGACTTGGAAGGATTACATGGTTCACCTTAAGACCAGAGTTACAAACAAATATGGCAAGAAGATTCTCTTTGTCCTGGAATCTGACCTTAGTTGTTCCGAGGAACCTAACGGACTTGGAGTGCCCGATACCCGTTTACAATTTTCAAGAGGACCAGAATGTTGCTGGTGTCCTGAAATAACTAATCGTAATATGCGCATGCTAAATTGCTCCGAAACATTTGGGGAGCTCGAAGCCCTGTTTCTTGTTTGTCCCATAGCAGACACCCTGGGAATTTTTTGGATCGAGAACTTGTACAACAAAGATTCTTTATTCTTCCTTAGTTGGCGGCCGTGAAAGGGCCTGTATGTGAGGACTGTCTTTCCCAAGATTCCTTTTTCAAAACCCTGATTCTTGTTTAGCCCTCAGTAAGACGCCATGTACATTTTTTGATAGAGGAACGGTGTAAAACAAATTTCTTCTTTTTTCTTAGCAAGAGGCCATGTAGTTTCCTGCATATAGGGACTGCTATCATCCACATTCATGCCTCGAATCCCTGATTCTTCTTTAGCCGTCATCAAGATGCCCTGTAGATTGTCAGGACTGAGGACTCACATAACCCTAATTCCTGTTTTTGCAACAGCCGTGTAGTTGCCGGTATATGAGTACTCCCTTTCCCAGATACATAGACTGAGGACTCCTAAAACCCCGATTCTTTCTCTTCCTTGGCAAGGGGCGGTGCATTTTCCTGTATGTTATGACTCTCATAACATAGATCCTGTTTTGAAACTCTGATTCTTTTTTAGCCCATTTCAAGATTCCCTGTGGATTTTTGGGTTTGAGGACTCATGTAAACTTCATTCCTTATTCTTTCTTAGCAAAAGGTCATGTAGTTGCCTGTATATAAGGACTCCATTTCCCCAGATTCGTGCTTAAAATATGCTTAAAATCCTGAGGCTTGTTTCTACCTTTGGAAGACGCTGTGTAGTTTTTTGGGGATTGAGAACACATGTCACCCAGAATCCTTATTCTTTTTTAGGAAATGTCCGTGCAGTTGC
Organism: Carlito syrichta; assembly: GCF_000164805.1. NCBI lineage: Eukaryota > Metazoa > Chordata > Mammalia > Primates > Tarsiidae > Carlito > Carlito syrichta. Next base: position 12,635 of record NW_007234978.1, read on the forward strand.
CTGTATATGAGTATTTCATTTCACTAAATTAAGCTTCTAAAACCGTAATTTGTATTTAGACCTTAGCACGATACACTGAAGTTTTTTTGGGGTATTGAGGACACGTGTAATCCAGATTCCTTATTCTTCCTTAGCAGTGGACAGTGCCGTTTCCTGTATATGAGGACTCCCATTATTCAGATTCCTATGCCCAAAACCTGATTAGTGGTTATGTCTTAGCATGAGGCTCTGTAGCTTTTTGGGATGGAGGACTCGTGTAACCAAGGTAGCTTATTCTTCCATAGCAATAGGTCCTGTAGTGTTCTGTATATGAAGACTCCCATTACAGAATTTCCTGATTCATGCTTAGCAAGATGCCGAGGCATTTCCTGGTGACCTAGAATTTCAGTTGATTCCTTATCAAGAGAAAGACTCCCAAAAATTTCTTGTCGAATTGAACCCAAGATTCCTGGTTCTCTTTTCAAAGGACACCCTAAAAATGTGGCGAAATAGAAGCCCAGATTGCTGACTAAACCTTAGCAAGAGACCTTGTAGATTTAGGCAATTGAGAACTCCAAGAACCGGATTACCTTTCCGTTCTCAGCAAGATGCCCAAATTTTCCCTGTCTATGTGAATTCCAGAACTCTGTATACAAATTGCAGATGCCCAGATATTCCCCAGTGACGTGGAATCTATGATTCCTGGTTACATTTTAATAAATCGTATTAAATATTTAGCTACTGCAATACCATCGGCCCCTCTCCAGATAAAAGTAAAAAAGGAAATTTAAGGACTACCAAGATCATCTTTAGACCAGAGTTACATCTAATTATGGCAAGAAGATATTTTTTTCTGGGAACCTGGCCTTAGTTTTCCTGAGGAAACTAAGGGACTTGTACTACCAGATTCCAGTTTGCAATTCTCAAGAGGACAAGAATGTTGCTGGAGTCCTGATATGACTGATTCATAATACCCACAAGCGAAATAGCTCCGAAACATGAGACAACCTCGAAGCCCTGATTCTTGTTTATCCTGTAGCAAGACTCACTGATAATTTTTCGAATTGGGGACTCGTGTATCACAGATTCCTTATTCTTCCTTAGCGAGGGGCCATGTCGTGTCCTCTATATGAGGACTCCCTTTCCCAAGAACCCTGTTTGGAAACACTGATTCTTGTTTAGGCCTTAGCAAGATGTCATGTAGATACTGTGATGGAGGAACCATGTAAAACAGTTTCTTATTTCTCCATAGCAAAGATCTTGTAGACTCTGCATATGTGGACTGCTTTTACATATGATGCAGCTTCTAAACCCTGATTCTTGTTGAGCCCACAGCAGATGGATTTTTATTTTTAGGACTGAGGACTAATATAACCCCGATTCTTTTTCTTCCTTGGCAAGGGGACGTGTATTTTCCTGTATATTAGGACTCTCCATACATAGATCCTGCTTCAAAACTCTGATTGATTTTTGGGCCTTTCCAAGATGCCCTGTAGATTTTTGGGATTGAGTACTCGTGTAATCCAGATTCCTTATTCTTTCTTAGCACAAGGTCATGTAGTTGCCTGTATATAATGACTCCATTACCTGCAGATTCATGCTTAAAACTCCCTGATTCGGATGTAGCCCATAGCAAGACGACCTGAACTTTTTTGGGGATTGAGGACACGAGTAACGCAGATTCCTTATCCTTTATTTTTTTTTTTGAGTTGGAGTTTCACTCTGTCGCCCAGACTGGAGTGCAGTGGCCACTCCTGGCCACCACAGCCTCGACCCGCTGGGCTCTGGCGATCCTTCCACCTCAGCCTTCTGAGTAGCCGGAATTACAGGCATGTGCCACCACACCCGGCTGACTTTTTGATTTATTGTAGAGATGAGGTCTCTCTGCCCAGGTGGGTCTCGAACCCGTGGGCTCAGGCAATCCACTCACCTCAGCCGCCTAAAGGCATGGGATTACAAGCTGAGCCACCAAACCCAGCTTGATTCCTTATTCTTACTTAGCAATTGACAGGGAAGGTTCCTGTATGTGAGGACTCCCATTACTCAGATTCCTACTTCAAAACCTGATTCATGGTTACCTCTTAGGAAGACGGCCTGTAGTTTCTGGAATTGATGACTCATGTAAACAAGATTCCTTATTCTTCCTTAGGAATATGACGTGTACTTTCCTGTATATGAGGACTGCTATTACCCTCATTCATGCCTCGAATCCCTGATCCTTCTTTAGCCGTCAGCAAGATGCCATGTAGATTTTCAGGACTGAGGATTCGTATAACTTAGATTCCTTATTTTTAGCAACAACCGTGCAGTTGCCTGCATATGAGTACTCCCTTTCCCAGATACATGCGTCGAAGCCTCATGCTTGTTTAGACCTTAGGAAGACGTCGTGTATTTTTTGGGTGATTGAGAACACATGTCACCCAGATTCTTTATTTTTTCTTAGGAAACATTCGTGCAGTTGCATGTATATGAGGATTTCATTTCCCTAGATTATGCTTCAAAAACCCAAATTCCTGTTTATCCCTTAGCTAGACAACCTGAAAATTTTGGGGATTGAAGACACGTGTAAATCAGATTCTGTATTCTTCCTTAGAAATAGAGAGTGCAGTATCCAGTATATCGGGACTCCCATTATCCAGATTCCTACTCCCAAATCCTGATTGTTGGTTATCTCTTAGGTAGACCCTCTGTAGGTTTTTGGGATGGAGGACTCGTGCAAACAAGATTCCTTTTTATTCGTAGCAACAGGTCGTGTAGTGTTCTGAATTTGGGAAGTCCCATTACTGAAATTCCTGCTTCATTCTCGACAAATCGCCGAGACATTTCCTGGTGACTTAGAATTCCTGTTGCTTGGAAATCAAGAGAAAGACTCCCATAAAGTTCTTGTGGAATTGGAACCCAAGGTTCCTCGTTCCCTTTTCAAAAGACACACTAAAAATGTGGCGACATAGAAGCCCAGATTGATGTTTCAACCTTACCAAGAGACCTTGTAGATTTAGGCCATTGAGAACTCCAAGAACCAGAATCCCTTTACGATCTTAGCAAGATGCCCTGATTTTACCTGTCTATGTGGATTCCAAAACTCTGTATACAAAAATCAGATGCCCAGATGTTTCCCAGGGATGTGGAATCCATGAATCATAGTTACATTTTAATAATTCATACTAAATATTTGGCAAATGCAAAACCCTCGGCCCCTCTCAAAATAAAAGTACAAACGGAAATTTAAGGATTACCAAGTTCCTCTTAAGACCAGAGTTACATCCACATACAGCAAGAACATACTTTTGTTCCGGGAATCTGGCCTTAGTTGTCCCGAGCAACCTAAGGGACTTGTACTACCAGATACCCGTTTACAACTCTCAAGTATACAAGAATGCTGCTGGAGTCCTGGAAGGTCTGATTCATAATACCCATAAGCCAAGTATCTCTAAAACATGAGATGAACTCGAACCACTGATTCTTGTTTATCCCGTAGGAAAACAACCTGAGAATTTTTTGAATTGGTGACTCGTGTATCACAGGTTCCTTATTCTTCCTTAGCAAGGGGCCGTGCAGTGTCCTGTATATGAGGACTCCCTTTACCCAGTATCCTGTTTGGAAACCCTGATTCTTTTTTAGCCCTTAGCAAGATGTCATGTAGATACTGTGATGGAGGAACCGTGTAAAACAGGTTTTTTATTTCTCCTTAGCAAGAGATCGTGTAGATTTTGTATATGAGGACTGCTTTTACCTATGTTGCATCTTCTAAACCCTGATTCTTGTTTAGTCCACTGCAGATGGCCTTTTGATTTTTAATACTGAGGACTGCTATAACCCCGATTCTTCTTTTCCTTGTCAAAGGGCCATGTCTTTTCCTGTATATTAGGACGCTCCTTACAAAGATCCTGCTTTGAAACTCTGATTCTTTTTTAGTCCTTTCTAACATGCCCTGTAGATTTTTGGGATTGAGGACTCGTGTAATCCAGATTCCTTATTCTTTCTTAGCACAAGGTCATGTAGTTGCCTGTATATAAGGACTCTATTTTCCCAGATTCATGCTTAGAAAACCCTGAATCCTATTCAGCCCATAGCAAGACGATCTGAAATTTTTCGGGGATTGAGGACACTAGTAACGCAGATTGCTTATTCTTACTTAGCAATAGGCAGTAAAGTTTCCTGTATGTGAGGACACCCATTACCAAGATTCGACTTCAAAAACCTGATTTGTAGTTACCTCTTAGGAAGACGGCCTGCAGTTTTTGGGATTGAGGACTCATATAACCAATATTCCTTATACTTCCTTACCAATATGTCATGTAGTTTCCTGTTTATGACTACTCCCATTACCCAGCTTCCTGCTTCACTCTGCAGGATGCCAAGACATTTCCTGGTGACCGAGAAATCCAGATGTTTGGATATGAATAGAAAGACTCCCATCATTTTCTTTGGGAACCTAAATCCGAGATTCCTGGCTCCCCTTCACAAGACCTCCCCAAAATGTGGAATGTTCAAAATCCAACATCCCAATACCGACCTGCACATGCACGAGAATTTTCTGTAGTTTGAGGTCACCTGAATCGAAGGATTTTGTGCCAATATGCCTTTTGATTCTGGGGAACATGATTATGGTCGTAGATGTTCCTAGGACAGAAAAGGATATGTAGGGCCAGATCCTTGATTACAACTAAAAAGAGGACCAAAAAGTTCATGTGGATCTGTAATGAAAGATTTAGCATATCCACAGAGCAAGTAGCTCTGAAAAATGTAGGGACACATAAGTCCAGATTGCTGATTAACCTTATTAAGAGACCCAGTAGATTCTGTTTAATGAGAACTCCTAGAACCCGATTTCCTTCTCGTTCTCAGCAAGATGCCCTGATTTCCCTGTCGATGTGGATTCCAAACACTGTATACAAAAAGATAGATGCCCAGAATTTCCTAGGAACGTGGAATCCATGATTCCTGGTTACCTTTAAAAATACATACTAAACATTTGGTAACTGCAAAACTTATAAACCCTCTCAAAATAAAAAGAGAAATGGAAGCTGAAGGATTACAGGGTTCATCTTAAGACCAGAGTTACATCCAAATATGGCAAGAAGATTCTTTTTGTTCTGGAATATGGCCTTAGTTCTTCCGAGGAACCTAACGGACTTGGAGTGCCCGATACTCGTTTACAACTTTCAAGAGGACCAGAAAGTTGCTGGAGTCCTGAAATGACCGATTCGTAATATCTGCATGCTAAATTGCTCCAAAACATTTGGGGAGCTCGAAGCTCTGTTTCTTGTTTGTGTCATAGCAGACACCCTGGGAATTTCTTGGATTGAGGAATAGTACAAAAAAATTCTTTATTCGTCCTTGGTTGGAGGCCGTGTAGTGTCCTGTATGTTAGGACTCTCTTTCCCTAGATTCCTGTTTTGAAACCCTGATTCTGGTTTAGCCCTTAGTAAGATGCCATGTAGATTGTTTGATAGAGGAACTGTGTAAAACAGATTTCTTCTTTTTTCTTAGCAATAGGCCATGAAGTTTCCTGTATATGTGGACTGCTATTACCCACATTCATGCCTCGAATACCTAATTCTTCTTTAGCCTTCAGCAAGATGCCCTGTAGATTTCAGTACTGATGACTCATATTTCCCAGATTCCTTATTATTAGCAACCTCATGCAGTTGCCGGTATATGAGTACTCCCTTTCCCAGATATATGCCCCAAAACACTCATGCTTGTTTAGACCTTAGGAAGAAGCCGTGGAGTTTTTTTTGGATTGAAACACATATGACCCAGATTCCTTATTCTTTTCATGAAAAGTCCGTGCAGTTGCCTGTATATGAGCATTTCATTTCCCTAGATTATTCTTCAAAAACCCAAATTCGTGTTTAGCACTTAGCAAGACACGCTGAAGTGTTTTTGGTGATTGAGGACACGTGTATACCAGATTTCTTATTCCTCCTTAGCAAAACAAAGTGCAGTTTCCTTTATATAAGGACTCCCATTATCCATACTCCTACACCCAAAACCTGTGGGTGTTATCTCTTAGCAAGATGCTCTGTAGGTTTTTGGGATGGAGGACTAGTGTATTCAAGATTCCTTATTCTTCTCTAGCAATAGTCCGTGTAGTGTTCTGTATATGAGGACTCCCAATACTGAAATTCCTGCTTCATTCTCAGCAAGACGCCAAGATATTTCTTTGTGACCTAGAATTCCAGTTGCTTGGATATCAAGAGAAAGACTCCCATAAAGTTCTTGTGGAAAGGGAACCCAAGATTCCTGGTTCCCTTTTCAAAAGACACCATAAAATATGGCGACATAGAAGACCAGATTACTGATTAAACCTTATCAAGAGACCTTGTAAATTAAGTCGATTGAGAACTCCAATAACCGGATTCCCGTTCTCTTCTCAGCAAGATGCCCAGATTTTCCCTGTCTATGTGGATTCCAGAACTCTGTTTACAAATTGCAGATACCCAGATGTTTCCCAGGGACGTGGAATTCATGATTCCCGGTTATATTTTTTTTAATTGTGAATTTGTGGGGTACAGTTAAGGGTTAGGTATACAATTGCGTTTCATTCAGGCACCCTGTTGATATGTGGTGTTTCCCCGTTCCCAGACAGATATTTGCTACTGTGAATCCCATCTCCCTCTCCCCACCATAGTTTCCCAGTACGGTCAGTCATTTTTGTATACTATTGCATTGGATGTTTAAGGTCCATTATATGAGTGAGAACATATGAGACTCAGATCTTTGTTTCTGTGAGAGGTCACTCAGTATTATAGACTCTAGTTCCATCCAGGTTGCTGCGAAATTCATGATTTTGTTCTTTTTAATGGCTGCGTACTATTCCATCGTGTATATGTACCATTCCCCTGAAAACTGGAACAAGACAAGGATGCCCACTCTCACCCTCGTGATCAACATCGTATTGGCAGTCCTGGCTCGAGCAATCAGAGAAGAGAAGGCAATCAGGGGTATCCAAATAGGAAAAGAGGAAGGCAAGTCATCTCTCTTTGCAGACGACATGATTGTATACCTTGAAAACCCGAGAGAATCTGTCAAAAACCTCCTTACACTGATAAAGACCTTTGGCAAAATCTCAGGATACAAAATAAATGTAGAAAAGACAATCGCATTTCTCTACACCAATAATAAACAAACAGAAACCCAAATAAAAAGCACAATTCCATTCACAATAGCCACAAAAAAATTGAAATACCTTGACATCTTCCTAACCAGAGATGTGAAAGACCTTTACAAGGAAAACTACAAAACTTTGCTCAAAGAAATCAAAGTTGACACAAACAAATGGAAAAATATCCCATGCTCATGGATCAGAAGAATCAACATTGTGAAGATGTCCATCTTACCTAAGGCAATCTACAAATTCAATGCAATACCCATCAAAATCCTGGTTACATTTTAATAAACGTACTAAATATTTGGCAACTGCAAAACCCTCGGCCCCTCTCCAAATAAAAGTACAAACGGAAATTTAAGGATTACCAAGTTCATCTTAAGACCAGATTTACATCCAAATACGGCAAGAAGATACATTTGTTCCGGGAATCTGGCCTTAATTGTCCAAGGAACCTAAGGGACATATACTACCAGATACACGTTTACAATTCTCACGAGGACCAGAATTTGGCTGGAGTGCTGAAATGACTGATTCATAATACCCAAAAGCCAAATATCTCCGAAACATGAGACGAACTTGAAGTCCTGATTCTTGTTTTTCCTGTAGAAGGG
>NW_007234979.1:0-5744 GCF_000164805.1 Carlito syrichta
TGCGCGCTACCACACCTGGCTAATTTTTTTTTTTTGTATTTATTGTAGAGATGAGGTTTCACCAAGTTGCCTAGGCGGATCTCGAACCCGCATGCTCAGGCAATCCACTCACCTCAGCCTCCCATGGCACGGGATTACAGACTGAGCCACCGAGATCGGCTTAGTATTAATTTTTAAAAGATCAATCATAGTTTATTGAGACCAAAAAAACAACTTCCAACTTTTTGCCATTGTGGAACATAGAAACAGTAATGGAAGTTTTAAAAATTTCAAATGTTATTCACTGCTGAACTGCTCAAAAATACCATTTTTTAAGGGGCTAGTGGAATGAAGCAATAGATGGACATTTACTACTTGTATTTTCCAGAAAGTATATCATGGGGATAACTTAAATAATCTCCCCTTTGTAAAATTATCCTGAAATTTATAACATTATCAGGATGCAAGTTAAGTGAAGATTCCATTGCTACATAAAAACCTTTTTAAACTAAACATAAACGTTTATAATTCAAAACTATTTTGAGGAGGCCTCCTCCGTATTTCATAGTTTTGACAGTATGGTTATGTGGTGGCTCAATGAGTCTGTGCAGCCTCTCCTGTCTATCTTTGGATAGAGGGGTCCAGGGACCAAAGATGAACAGCACAACATGGCCCTGGTAGGACGCCTGCTTTTCGGGGAGAGTCGATCCACTCAAGCTTCCTTGAGGGGGAGACAGTCTGACCACCAAGAAGGAAGGGGAGTGAGCCCCTCCTGTCTCAGTGGAAGCAGCATCCCATGTCCAGGGTCAGGGAGCAAATGTTCTGTGCCAAATGCTCTGTCTGGACTATCAAATGCACGAGGATGCCCTTATAGAAGGTTGATTTTAATCACTGTTTTGGTTACTCTTTTTCTCAGATTTCTAACCCCTTGTTTGGGGACAATGAGGTTTCTTTTTGGCCTCCTGAGTCCTAAACCAATGAGAAAGAGCTTTCTGTCCAAGGAGCAGAATCTGGATTTGAGAAGAAGAAAGGATTCTTTCCAGCTTCCAGCTTTTCTGGTGGCTTTTGTTTTCTGTTTTCCACGAGTGTTGGCAGAGTACTGATTTTTCCTTCCACCTTGCGTGTTTAGCTGTGTGAATTCACTGCGTCTGTCCATTTCTTACTGGCTCCAAAAGAACAGAACCATTCCTCAGCACAGTCTCCATCTCCTGGTTTCAAGTTGTCTCCTATGTTCTCTCCTGTCAGGGATGCTCCAGTTCTTTCATCTTTAGCAAAAGTCAGCCTGGGGAGTCTGAGAATTTCTTCAGTTGCCTGTGATCACTTTAACTATGGTTTAGTTCTTCCATTTCTGTTCTGGTGAGTTCAGTTTCTTCTTTAAGAGCTTGGATCTTTCTTGAAGTCACGGACGTGTGCTCTTCTGAATCTGAGCCGCTGAGGTTCTTCTTTCCCAGCTTGTTTACTGTAAAGCACATATGGACAAAATCACAAGGTGGAATGTGTCCAGGGCATTGGACGCTTCTGGGCTTTTGTATTTTTCCATCATAGCCTGAAACTTGAGGAGACCTCTGCATTTTACTAGAACAAGTGCTGAACTAACTGCTAATGGTGGGTTCATCTCCCTGTATAAAAATCTTTCTTTCCCTGACTAAAAAGTTCTGTGTAAAATCGATAAAACTATTTCTTTTACTTTTTGGAGACAAGGTCTCACTCTGTTGCCTAGGTTGGAGTGCAATGGTACAAGCATAACTTTCTGCAGCCATGAACTCCTGGACTCAAGGGATCCTCCCCTCTCGGCCTCCTGAGTACCTGAGACCACAGGCACATGCCACTGTACCGGGGTGATTTTAAAATCTTTGAGTAGTGGTGGGGTCTCCTTATGTTTAACAGGCTCGACTTAACTCTGTCCATAACGCGACAGGACAGAAGCAGCTGTGCTTGGGTCCTTTAGACTTTGCCCTATGTGCCTCTTCACCTGACTGTTCATTTGCATCCTTGAGAACATCCGTTATATCACGGTGCGGGGGTCCAGCCCCGCAAGGTCGTGGGTTTTTCTGAAGGAGAGACGGATAGGCGAAAGACGAAGATAATATACTCGGACACCTGCTTCCTGAACAGATGAAAATTTAATGTTAGTTAACACAGAGCTTTTATACCATTCGTAAAGGGGCAAGACAAAAAAAAAAATCCTTCACGTACATATGCTTTAAAAGTTACCACCATCTAGTGGTCTAGAAGCAACAAACAAGCCAAGAACCATATAAACTTCAGACGAGTCTTATTCATAAAGCCAACAATGATACTTTTAGTCCAATGTCCTGAAGTACAGTCCTTGAAATGTCTTAAGAAAGTTCCTTAGTGTACATTTCTTCGTGTGTCAGGAGTTTTCCCATCTTAGGCTTTTATGTCCTTCAGAGTGTTGTAATCGCCTCCCTTGTCCAGATGTCTTTGTTACTTTTCTTCTGTCCTGCAGTGCTTGTTTCTAAAAAGAACTCAAAAGAAGCTTTTAGTAATGTTTCCCAGGCCCTCCAAAGTTGCTTTCTGTCTTTAGCTGATCTATCATAAAAGTGTCTGATTAGTATATTATGAGTTCAGTGGAAACCCACTTTATAAATGTTAACTTAGAGTTTTAACTATTGAATTAAGTGAAAACCTTAAAGATAATCTTTATCCTAAGTCAGTGAAAACAGTGTTATAAATCACCTACATAACTCCTATATAAGTGTTAGAACTTATAATGAGTTAATAATGAACTTACTATAAACTTGTGCTTCTAAAAAACCTTATGTCTAAACACTAAACTACATAATTCTAAATCAAATAAGGAGTGAATATACTTATATCATTTATTACTTAAGCAATATCTAGTAACTTATAACCAAGTGAAAGAAAGCATTCTTGATGTGCTTCAGAGTTTAACTCTTGCATATGTTAGAAAAGGCCAAGCGGCATAGTGGGAAAATGGAAAACTGAACCATGACATTCTCAGGGTAGCTGTGAGTACTTCGCATAAACATGCCATTTTCTTCTTCCACGACTGCACAGAATTCTTCGACGGTACCAAACAGCAAAGGTGGAAGACAGAAGGGCCTCAGTTTCCCAGGCTTGCCCTGTGGCCTGGGGTCTTCGGCCCACCAGGACCCTGTCAATCAGGTGGGCTTCCAAGACTGGCTCCCAATGTCACAGGATACACCCTGATGGAAACTGGAATTGGCATGAACCTGTTTGGAAGGGGGTGCACGCCTAAAGCACCGGGATCACAGGTGTGAGTCACCATGCCAGGCCTTAAAAAACTGCTAACACACTCCTTCGTCTCTCTTTCATATCCAGAAAGAGGGAAACTTGATCTCATAGTCAGGTACTTCTTCCACAAAACTCTCAGCGTCTCCTGGGTTCACCACCAGCACAGACTCATAGCAAGATGAAGCTCCTCCACAGGAGAAGAGTACAGAACTCCCCTTCTCTCTGTCCTGTCCAGGCTCCCTCTTTGCAGAGGGACCAACCTCCCCATCCTCTGCATTTACTTCTCCCTCTATCCAGAAAGCCTCTGCCCACGGCCTGTGTGGCAAGCACATGGCACTTGGAACCACTGGAAGGGCCTGGCACGAATGAGTGCTCAATGTGCCACGTCTCTGGATTGAATGCACGAGGGAATGAATGATGGGGGACAAAGCCATCACTGACTGTCCCTGAAGAGTCACACGTGAAGCTCTGCTGGATTAGATGGCTCCATTAGGAGAGCTTCAAACTCCATGGATGTAGCATGCGTAACTTTAGATGACCATGTACCATTCCTCGACATTCACCTTTGGACAACAAAGAGGGTCTCAAATTGTTGGAAAATTAATTCCCTAATGAAAATCTTTTCCGTAATCACATTTCCATAAATTCAGAAGCAGGTTGCAACCACTAGACAACATGGTTTAGAGTGCTTCCGGGTGGATGAATGCACTTCAACGCCACAGGACAGAAGCAGCTGTGCTTGGGATCCTTTAGGTTTTGCCCTTTGTGCCTCTTCACCTGAATGTTCATTTGCATCCTTTAGAACATCCGTTATATCACAGGACACACCCTGATGGAAACTGGAATCGACACGAACATGTATGGAAGGGGGGGCACTCCAACGCTGCCAAACTCCCCTCAATAAACACTGGATCAGAAAATCGCCAAAACCCAAAGTGAATAATTACTCAGGAAATAGTAGCAATGAAAGCACAACGCCTCAAAATCACAGCGCAAATGTTATTCAAGCAGGAAAATTCGTAGCCTTTAATTCTTAACATAACCAAAAACAAAAGTGTGAAAATGAACTCAACAAGTTAGCATACAGCATAAAAAGTTAGAAATCACAAAGAAAAAAGAAACAGAGTGATGGAAATAATATGGGAACAAAATGCTTTAGCACTCAGAAAATCCAAAAGCTTGATAGATAAATCAAAGAACTAACTATGGGGCGGCTAAGATTTTTTCTTCCGAGCAGAAAAGGCTGACATCCAAAGACGAAAATGAGAAAGAAAGAAAGAAAAAAAGAAACAGACAGTGGAAAACAACTCTTCGGAACCCACCTTTCAGAACGCTGTGCAGGGAAATGGAGAAAAAGGCAGCTGGCCAGGGCGGCTCCGGCCTGGACTCCTGGTTCACTCCCTCCCCTGGCCCGCCTTGCTCCCAAGCGAACAGCCCAGCCCCTCCTGATGTGGCCACCTGGTCTGCTGGGACATGAAACGGAAAAGTTCCATCTAGCCTGCAGGATGAACAGGACGCAGGGCTGGGTCTGGAGGTAGTGTGAGGATAGTGAACCTAGGCTTGCTGGGTCCACCCCTTGGATGAACTTTCCGTACCGGGGAATTAGAGGCCACGCTTTGACCTTACTTGTACTTTTCTGTACCTAGATCTACTAAGAAAGATACTTTTTTACAAAGAGACCCGCTCTAGCTCTGAAGCCCAGGCTGAAGTGCAGTGGCATGATCATGGCTCACTGCAGCCTTAACTTTCTGGGTTCAAATGATCCTCCAATCTCAGCCTCCTGGGTAGCTGGGACTACTATCACATCTCCAGGCACAGTAGTCTGCTGTAGTCTAATTTTTTAAAAATGTTGTACAGACAAGGTCTTGCTCCGTTGCCCAGACTGGGCTCGACCTACCAGGCTGAAGCGATCCTCTTGCCTCAACCTCCCAGGTGCTGGGATTACACTGGATTACACGCCACCACGCCCAGCCCGTCTCCGCTTTTATTGGACACAACTCCTGCTTCCCAGCATACTTTAGAGCAGCACAGTGGCTTTTCAGAATGGTGTTGATCCACCACTTCTGAAATAAGCATCCAACCACCCTGGCGGACTCCCTTGGTGGGAAAAGCAATTTCCCATGCCCTCACACGAACGAGCCACACAACCCCATCCTGAACCTTGTGGGTGAGCCCTGAGGGAGTAGGCTTTTCTCCTCCTTTGTCCCCCCAGGGCCTGTTCACCCACCATGGCCACTCTGGGCAGCCCTTGTGAGCCAGGGACAGAACGCACGAAAGCAGCAGGGAAAGGAGTGGCAGTACCATTTCACTTTGCGTCAAAGATACCAGAGCCCAGGATCGTGTTTGTTTTCCAGATCAGGAACTTTGTACATGACAAGCCTGCCTGTTCTCTTCTACAAATAGAACAGGTATTTGATGTCACCAGAACTGCTACTTCTTCGTTTCTAAAAATCTTGTTTTTACTGGGAACATTGCGTTTATTTTGCTGAGGGAGCGATCCAGTCTGTTTTTCATTCTTTTCTCTG
>NW_007234979.1:5764-13978 GCF_000164805.1 Carlito syrichta
GTGCTGCCCCCACTGCTGGAGCATTCCCTTCTGCAGCGCCTCTCCTACTTGGTGACCCAATTCCTGCTCGTCCTTCAAGGCGCAGGGCAGATGTCCCTTTCTCAGGACGCCTCCCTCATCCCCTGGCCTCCACTCCAAACCCAAGGCTCCTCCCCACTGACCTCCTATACGCTGTGCTTCTCTCTCCCTTCCTCCTCACCTGCATTTCAACGAGCATTTCAGTTGTGTTTCTCTTTTCTGCTAGACAGTAAGGTTTGGGGGAAGAGCGAATGATTTTTCGTCACGGATGTAATTCCTCGCAGTCATCACAAACCTTGACATAGAACCGATGCGAAAGTTGGTGTCGTTTACCCATGTGCTGACCACTTTACATGACCTCATTCTAGACACTCTCCTTTCCTGAGGAGAAAACTGCACGTCTTTGGGCACGCCTGCCACAGCATTATCTTATTTCTATAGTGGCTAATGTATAGGGCTGCTCAACACATTTAGACTTTTAATCTCTGTGCTGTATTGTCTGCATCGGGGTTAAACTTTTTGGTCTCCTACTCCCCCAATAATTCTTTTTTTAGAGGCAGGGTCTCATTCTGTCTCCCAGGTGAGAGTGCAGTAGCACCCTCAGACCTCACTCTTGATTCAGACTCCTAGGCCCGAGTGATCCTCCCCACTCAGCCTCCCGCGTAGCTGGGCCTACAGGAGGTGCCCCCACACCCCATTAATTTTTTAACTTTTTGTAGAGACAGGGTCACACTCTGTTGCCCAGACTGTTCTTCAATTCCTGGCCTCAACCAATCCTCCTCTCTTGGCCTCCCAAAGTACTGAGATTACAGGGGTGAGCCACCACGCCCAGCCTAAGCATACCTTTGACTCTATAGCCACCTTGACCCTGAGCTCATCCCTGCTGCACCAAGTTTTAAAAAATGAAAATTTGATTTCACAGTCACACACAGTAGACAATTTGGATAATATGGAGTATTGAAACAGAAAAGAAAAAATAAAAATCACCTACAATTCCACACCGAGATTGAGACACTATTAACTTTGGGTCAGCTTTTTCTAACTTTCCTTTTTTGTTTTCCTATTCAGCAGCATTTTAATCATATAGCTTCCAGCTTACCGCTGCTGTCATGTGGTCATCTCAATGTCTGCTTCAGACTGCTTTGGTGACCTTTGCACCACTGAATCCCTTCTTGGGTCTGTTCATCATGGGAGGTCTTCCCAAGCCTCCCTGTGCAAGGTTGAACCCTCCTTCTTTACCAAGTCTCTCAGAGTCTCCACTCAACGGTAATCGGCCTCACTCGCCTGGTGATACTCATCCACCTGCTTTTCCAGAGCAGACTTCTTCTCTCGCGTTGTTTAAGGAGTGTATGAACGTGTAGAGCCATTGGTTTCTGTGAATGTTCTGCTGATGGAAGGCAATAAATAGCTCCAGCGTCCGTCTTTCAGCCAGATACCGTCAGTCCCCAGACCGTTCTGGATTTAGCCTTGTTTCGGAAATCAGAAGCTGCTCTGATTGACTAGAAGTATAAGAACTGCTGGATAAAATTAGCAAGCATTCACTATTTGGGGGGAACACCTCCAGACCCGGGATTGCCACTGTTCTTCTAAGCCCCCTCTGTGATGGAACAGATGGGCCCTTTACCCCTTCCCACATCCCAAGTCTTCTGCCATGGTTATGAGGAGCTTTTTTCTGCCTATTTGGCATTTTAAAAGCTTTCATGTCCTGGACTGGAGGGGAAGCTACTGTCTGGGCATCCCAGTGTCACATAGCTAGATGCCTCTCCCAGCACTCTGTAGCAAATCAAGCGTGCTCTCCAGAACCTTCTATGACGGCAAGGGCAGTCATTGTGTTTTCTCTTAAATCGTTGGAATCAGGTCTCTTGAATCCTACCTGCAAATTGATGCAGAAAATATGCACACATTTTTGACAAAAATAGGTAGGTGAAGGACAGCTAATACCTAATGGCTATCAAGGGATTATTTGGGGGTGGAGATGCAGGTAGGAGGTGAAGCAAAGGAGAGGGGAGATAGCAGGGGCTTTGTTTGCGTCTGCAGCAATGACGGAAGATATTGGGAGTCTTTCCTAGAAACCTGTCTTTCTCACTGCCATAGCCCATGAGCATGGTGGTGACTAGCTTGAGTTCTGAAAGCAGAAGCCTCAAGGCTAAAACCCCTATCTTCTCTTTTCCTAGCTATGAGACTTTAGGAAAATTATGACTCCAATCCGGCCCACTTTTTCCTGGAGCTGAGACACTGGAACTTTTTAAATGTAACCTCTGGAAACCTTAATTTCCTCAACCTGCAAAATGGAGATGATACTGCGTAACACGCCAGGCCTAATGACAGTACTCATTGGACAACTCGCCTTTGGCAATTTAGGTGTGACTGGGAGCAGATAATACCCATTTTCCTTCAGAGAGTCAGGAGTTACTTTGTAAATGTATAACCTTGTCATTCTGAGGACAGCCTAGAAGTTATTTACATGTCCAAGAGCCATCGCTGCAGCTCGCTGAACGGCTCTGTCTTTTGAAAAGCCAGTTAGAAGCTGATGATGTCCATGAGTCCATATAAGGTTTTCAAGCACTCAACTGCTAGGCTGTCCCAAACTGCCTAGGTTTGTGATCATTCTACCATCTGGCGATTCATGGGCAATGATGGAGCTAGTACTCATGGGGAGGAAGAGAAAGAAAGGAATGGTTGAATGGAGTGTGGGGATAATAGAGATGAGCAGTCATTGAACACTCACTCTCTTCCTGACATTAGGCCTGGTGTGTTACCCAGTATCGTCTCCATTTTACTGATGGGGGAAATTAAGGTTCAGGGAGATTAAATAACTCTCCTAAAGTCTCATAGCTAGGAAGTCAGAAGATAAGGGTTTGATACTCGGGGCTTCTGATTTCAGGGCCCAAGCTTGTCACAACCGTGCTCATGGGGCAATGGTAGGGAGACAGACAGGTTTCTAGGAAACGTCTACATGGCCAGCGTAAAGCATGACTTTCTTACATCCCGCTGTTCGGATGACTGGCCTTGATGGACTTTTTTTGCATCAGTGGAAGAGAAGGCAGCTAAAGAAGGAGAACAACTTCCTTGCTTGTTGGTCAGGATTGGAGTCATCCTGCCCACTCTTTCCTGGAGCTGGAATTTTTTTTCCCACAGGTGTGGCCTGAGGGTGTTGGGACTTT
This sequence comes from Carlito syrichta, assembly GCF_000164805.1. Classification (NCBI taxonomy): domain Eukaryota; kingdom Metazoa; phylum Chordata; class Mammalia; order Primates; family Tarsiidae; genus Carlito; species Carlito syrichta. The sequence continues at coordinate 8,947 of NW_007234979.1, forward strand.
ACTTTTCTGCTGATATAGGCAGTTTTTAGGCCCACATCAACACTCATTTACCTATTTAGTTATCCATCCAATGAGTGTTTCTTAGACACCTCCTCTGTGGATCCCTGGGCCAAGAAATGAGCAGTTTTTTTAGAGGCATAGAAAAGGGGGACAGGGAGTGAGTTGATGCAGAGTCCTCAGGAGTTCTCATTGGATTACAAAAACACCATTGATTAATGATTGGCTCCACACTGTTAAGCATAGGGTGTAGATTATAGTGTTCAGTGCAGCATTGTTAGGCTAATTTATTGATACTTGTGGTAACAGCAAGCAGTTTCCAGAGATGTATAGGTAGCTCACAGAAGGAAGTAGGGAGTGATTGCTGTTCCATTGCAATGTCTCTCTGGGCCTGATACTTTAAAAGGACTCATCTTGCTCAGAGAAAGTTTCTTTTTTTTGCATCAGGAACTTCTTTTTCTGCTTCCTTTGAGTGTCAGGATTGGTCCCATGAAGAGCTGCCGGCAGGGGCAGACAGAAGCCAAGGAATGTGCAACGAAGTTAAAGTGTGGGAAAGGGGTTGCAGGCTCCTACCTGCAGCCAACATTACAAAGCACTGTGACTTTAAGTGGAAAGTGGTAGGAACAAGCCACGCAAATGTACTTATTAGACAGATTAGACTAGTCCTTTCAGCAGAGATCTTGTAACTGCGACTGCAAGCACCACCTAGTTTTTGTACTTTAAGTTTTTTTGTAGAGATGGGGATCTTGCTATGTTGCCCAGGCTGGTCGTCAACTCCTGAACTCGAGCAGTCCTCCCTTCTCAGTCTCTCTACGTGCTGGGATTACAGCCATGAACCACTGTGGCCCAGTCAACAAAGTGAAAACTATCTTTAAAGTGAAAACAGACAACTGGCTCAAAACAATTTGGCCAATTTAGTACTCAATGTTGAAACTATGGGCATCCCATTAAAATCTGGATAACAGAAATCACCTCTATCATGACTGACATTAACATTTTATCACAATCCTAGCCTAACAAATCAGGAAAAAATAGATGTAGCTGATATTGCTGCCAGAATGGAAGGAGGGGATGTTATGGTCACATGTGAGTATGATTATTCTTCTGAAAAACACAAGATAATCCCCTGAAAAACTTCTAGGGTTAAAAGGAACTATAACATTTAGTAAGTGCAAAATAGCAAATGCAATTATAGGCTGGGTACAATGGCTCATGCCTGTTATCCCAGCAGTTTGAGAGGCAGAGGCGAGAGGACTGCCTAAGCCTAGGGGTTCAAGACCAGCTTGGCAAATTGGCAAGACCTCATCCCTACAATAAATAAAAGTGTGGCACATTCCTGTGGTTCCAGCTACTTGGAAGGCAGAGGTGGAAAGATCGCCTTAGCCCAGTAGATCAAGGCTGCAGAAGCTGTGATTGTGCCACTGCACTCCAGCCTGTGTGACAGTGAGACTCTTACTTAGAAAAAAAAGGAAGCACAAAAATCAGTAAGACTCCTTCAATTCACGGGTAAAAAAACTACTTAAAAGTGGCAGTGGAAAATGATGCCAAACGCAATCACAGCAAACCCAACAGCCACCTTTTCTGACCTAGAAGTGGGAGGAGCCTATATAAGGAGACCTCAGTGTTTCCCTGTGGGACACAAACGAAAATCTGGACACAGGAAGAAACTTAACACCTTTGTGGACGGGAAGACTCCAATGAACCTGCAGGTTCCAGGTATCCAGAATCAGAATGCGATCTTTTTAACTTTGAGAGAAGGCTTTTACCACTCATCTGGAGAAATAAATGACAGAATAGTTGGGGGAAGCCTTGCAATTAGTGAAGACTGTTTCTACCAGGCATCAAAAGGTAAAATAACTTAAACAGAGTGGTGCTGCCAGAAGGGTGGACACACAGATGATGTGGATATACAGCTCCCGTCGGGATGGAGCAATGGACAGTGGAAGAGCTCTCAAGGGAAGACACACAGACTCACCCACTAAACATGCAAACGTAAGTCAACAGAGGAAAGTGGCTGTCATCTAGAGAACAAACGCAAATATCCCTTGTAGGGTAACATAAAAAGGTACCTGGTCTTTGTACGTGGTTCTTGGCCCAGAGTCCCTATAATCCTTGTAATCTCTTGAGTGACAGGGATGAGAAGAGTGTCTTCTAATCTGATACTTGGTCTTTGATCCTGGTTCCTCACTCAGAGTTCCTAGAGCCTATGGAATTTCCTGGATGATCAGAGGAGCATCTTTAGCTCTAACATGGTGACGCTTGTTGGGACCAAGTCCGCTTCAGAAAGATCAAGCCTTGATGAGATGCTTGTAGCTCTACTCACAAAACCTCCAGGGAGGGGAGAAGGACTGGAGGTTGAATTAAGAATCAGTCATGCCACCATGTTGAAATCTCCACAGAAACCCCTAGACAACATGGTTCAGAGGGCTTCCAGGTAGGTGAATGCACCTGCATGTTTGCAAGCGGGTGCAATCCAACGCCACAGGACAGAAGCAGCTGTGCTTGGGACCCCTTTGGACTTTGCCTTATGTGCCTCTTCACCTGACTGTTCATTTGCATCTGTTATATCACAGGAGACACCCTTATGGAAATTGGAATTGGCAACCAATTCCTATTCAGAATCCTAAAGGCCAATACCTTAAGAAATACGATAGACAAGTGGGACGAGCTTCTGCAAAGCAAAAGAAACCAACGAGAGAGCAGCGAGACAGCCCACAGAATGGGAAAAAATATTTGCCAACTGTATACCTGACAAAGGCCTAACATCTGGGATCTACAAGGAACTCAAGCACACCGAAAGGAAAAAAACAAATAGCCTAATTAAAAAGGGGGCAAAAGACATGAATAGACAGTTCTTAAAAGAAGTTGTATGGGCAGCTCACAGACACATGAAAAAGTGCTCAGCCTCACTCATCATCAGAGAAATGCAAATCAAAACCATATTGAGTTACCACCTAACCCTAGTAAGAATGGCCATCATTAATAAAACAAACAGCTACAGAGACTGGCGAGGGTGCGGAGAGAAAGGAATGCTTCTACATTGCTGGTGAGAATTTAAACCAGTGGAACCTCTTTGGAAGACAGTGTGGCAATTTCTGAAAGAACTAGAAATTGACCTTCCATATGACCCAGCAGTTCCCCTCTTGGGAATATACCCAGAGAAACTCAAATCATTCTACAGAAAAGATACCTGCACACATATGTTTGTTGCAGCTCTATTCACAATAGCAGAAACATGAAACCAACCATGCTGCCCAACGAAGCTGGACTGGATTTTTAAAAATGTGGTACATATGCACAATGGAATATTATGCAGCCTGAAAGAAAGACAAACGTACGGACTTTGCAGCAACTTGGATGGATTTGGAGTCGATCATACTCAGTGATCTATCACCAAAACAAAGAACAGAGTACCATATGTTCTCACTCATAAGCAGACCCTGAACAATTATAATACTGTAAGAAAGGGATTGGCAGTAGTGGGAAACTGTTGGGGGGGTATACCTCATCAACAATGGTATCTACATAATCAACGCTTATATACCTAACCCTGGATTGTACCCCACATCTTTATATTAAAAAAGAAAGAAAAAAGAATAAATATAAATATTTCATAAGCTGTTTTGGACATCAGAGGAGGAAGAAATGCTTCCCATCTCATTCTACAAGACCAATATTATTCTGACACCAAAACCATATAAAGACAGCCCTAAAAAACAAAACTACAGATACATATTCTTTATAAATATAAACACAAAATCCTCAGCAAAATACTAGCAAACTGATTCCAGCAATATATAAAAAGAAATATGCACCATTATCAAGTGAAATTTGCTCCCAGAAAAAATCCAAGAATGCCTAATATCTGAAAAATCAGTTATTGCCAAATACGATACTAATAGAATGAAAGATCGAAATAAGATCTTCTCGACAAACTTAGAGAAGGTATTTACCAAAATCCAAAGCCAAGTTATAGTTTTAAGAAATCAAGAAATTAGGAATAAAAGGGAACGTCTTCAACCAGATAAAGGCTACCTATGAAAAAGAGTCAGTATCATACTTAATAATGAACAACTAAGTGCCTCCCCCTCAAAGCAGGATCAAGACCAGGACATATATTCTTGTCATTTACTTTTAGCACTGTACAGGAGGTTTTAGCCAGTGAAAGAAAAAGAAATCAAGTCACTCACATTGAAAAGGGAAAGCTATCTGTACTCATAGACACGATCTTGTCACTACAGAACCCTAAGAAATCCAATAAAAAGCCATGGAACTGAAAAAATATAAAATATCCGTTATAATAACCCAGTAAATGCAAGTAGTGTGTTCCTGAGTTTGGTGAGCTGTTACAACAGGTTTATTGAGTCTGAGGAGGAGGTCATGGGAACCCTTGATTTATAGGGAGTCTGTCAGAAAATGGGAGGCCTGAGATCGTAAGTGGGGAGCAATCTTGTGGGACTGAACCCTTAACCTGTAGGGTCTGTGCTGTCTCCGGGCAGTTAATGTCAGAACTGAACTGAATTATTAAATACCCCACTGGTGTTTGGAGGAGCAGAGAACTGGTTGTTGGTGAGAGAAAACACCTCATCCTTGTAACTTACAAAGAGTATGCAATGATTAGAAAACCCAATCTATTAAGATATAAAAAGAATGAGAATAAAGAATATGAAAAGGGGATTCACAGAGAAAGAAACAAAAAGAATGATAAAACATGATAAAAATGTTACATATATGAGGAAAATCAGCTTCATTGCTCGTCAAAGAAAAATGGATTGAATGAAGCCATCAAGTTACCATTTTCATGGGTCTAAACAGAAATGTGATGAGGCTGGTGCTCCTGTATCCGGGGCGAGGTCCAACCAATACACCCTTTCTGCCTGCAAGTTGACACAAGAATGGAGACCCTTGAAATGACACACTGCCTGACACGAAGCTATCTGAAATAAATTCCTAGAAGTGCTACGTAGGAGTCAAAGAATGTACACATTGACATTTTGATAAACCATGTCAAATGCTCCTTCCTTCCTTCCTTCCT
>NW_007234980.1:0-10624 GCF_000164805.1 Carlito syrichta
TTTCCTGATTCTTTAGAAACAGAATAAAGTTGTAGAAAGACCAGATATGAGAAAATGTTTAAAAGGTTTGCAGTATTGCAGTAATATTTTGTGAACTGTTGTGAGATCTTCATGGTCTACTAAAAGAGCTTAAAACAGGGAGAAGAAATTTATGACTATTACTTTTCATGCCCCAAGAGATTGGAGAATGGTCATTCTGCTTGAACAGCTATAGTATAAGGTCCTTACAGAGCAATTTCATATAATCGTGGTAGGACAGAGCAGTTTTCTGCCATTGGATAGGGAAGTAATGGCCTGTGTCTGGATAAATCATGTTGTGATCAGAGTAGTGTACAGACACAATAATGTGGTAGCCAAGGGTGCTGGTGACAGATGTTTGCTAGTATCACTGCAGGAGCAGAAAAGCCTTGATTGAATGAAAGCATTCATACTTATTTAGGTATCGTGGTATAGAACACAGAGGACAATAGTGCTCCTTGTGTTGCATAGCTGTTTTTGGAAAATTGTCTCTAATTGTTGAAAGTAGATTAGAGTTCGCTTACATTAGAGTAAGTTATATTAGAATAAAACCCAGGTTTTAGAAAACATTTGGAAATGCCTGCATGAGAGATCAAATATTGTAGTTAATTATGAGTCTATGGCCTAAAATTGTCATGAGGCTTTCCAGTCTCTTGGGAAGCTATAGCCCTGTGAGGGCACTGAAAGATATTAGCAGGATCTTTGAGAGAGTTTCTTAAAATGAATTCCTTTTAAAGCTATTCACTCTCATTTTATTTCTTTTATACTAGTTTACCGACATAATATTAAATATGGTGATCTAGTGACATTTGCTTAATTAAAACCAGATCAAATTCTCCATTTCTTTCTTCAGGTGTTACTGATGAATAATACCACATGCTTAATATCTGATTGCCATTGAGGTCACTGATTTGAGGTGCAAAAATGAGATCCTTTCAAAGTTAGTATAACTATCTTAAAAGTATATTTCCTGTATAATACACCTTTGTAGAGAAGTCAACTTTTATGTGAGAAAAAGAATGTCCATGTACATTTGAAATTTGTCAAAACAAGAATACACCTTTATACAGGCAGAAGGAAAGTTCCTGTGCAGAGCCCACTTTTTAGCTGCTGGAAATTTATGTTTAGAATCTTATTATTTGAATGATGTGAAGATGCTATATTTATAAAAGGGGAATTCTTTTTTTTTGAGTTGGAGTCTCACTCTGTCGCCCAGACTGGAGTGCAGTGACCGCTCCTGGCCACTGCAGCCTCGACCTGCTGGGCTCCAGCGATCCTTCTGCCTCAGCCTTCCGAGTAGCCGGAATAACAGGTGCGCGCTACCACGCCCGGCTAATTTTTTTTTTTATTTATTGTAGAGATGAGGTCTCGCCTGCCCAGGCGGGTCTCGAACCCACGGGCTCAGGCAATCCACTCACCTCAGCCTCCCAAAGGCGCGGGATTACAGGCTGAGCCACCGCGCCCGTCTGAAAGGGAAATTCTAATGAATGCTGATAGAAATATGACAATATGGAACACTCCTTGTCTATATCACTTTTATTTCAGCTTAAGAAAGAATTTCTCTCCTGTGAGAAAATGCACCTGTCCAGGTTTTGAAATTTACAAGGTTTTGAATTTTACATTATCGTGTCTAGAGATGTGTTAAGAATTTGTTTCTTCAGGTTTGTGAATCTATATACTTTGGCTGTCTACATGAGCAATAAAAATCCTTAACCATGACAGCCACTAGCTAAAATAAGTGAGTCAGAATTAACCAACAGAGTCATCATATGTACCCATGAGAGAAGTCTAAGCTATTTTACTCAGTCACTTCCTATTCATTACCAAACTATGCCAACATTTTCCATTCCCTTCAGGCTTAATCCTGGAACTCTATCACTAATCTGAGAACACTGTCTCAAATAGTAAGTTCTTTAGGGGTCTTCATTATATTTTCAGTTAAATGCTGAAAAAAACATTTTCATAACTTAAAGGTTGAGTACATTAAATTAATCTCTATTCAAGAAAACAAATGATTCATCATCGGAAGATATTGGATAGTTAAAAATAAAACATTACTAATAAGGAATTGCTACTAGGTATCTGTAGGAAATACAGGGTGTGTATTTACATGTGTATGTGTAAATTCATTGCTTATTAAATCAGAGACCTAATAACATCTTGGTGAAAATAAGAATAGCACCCTTTCTGGGAGGCTTCAGGTCATTGGCCCCACATCTTGTCCGGCTGAGCGGAGGCTGCAATTCAGCCCCTCCCTGCCTAGTTAGCCTGGTGCTCTCATGCAGATGCAACTGGCAACACTGCAAGGCACACTGAATTTTTTTCAAAGTCCAGAATTATCTATTCATGGGATATAGACACAGATATAAAGGATTTTAGATTTAATAACTTCTATCTGATTGGATCTGAAGAATATCAATCATTTTTGCAACCCTGGAATTTCTCACACAGGAAAGGGAAGAAAGTTCATCTATATTACTTTTTAAATTATTACTTTGAATGTAAACATGTATTGCTGTTTGAAGCCTGGAAGAAATCTCTCAATAGCTGAAGGCTTCAGAGAAGACTTTCTGAGTGAAGATATGAGTACTTCTCCAAAAGAATTAATTAATATCAGAAATGAAGTGATATTAATTGGAAACTAATTTTCAGGAATTTATAATTTATGAACATTTTTGAAAGAGTTAAAAGAGAGAGAGAATAGTTACAACTAATCTGCCAGAGCAAACAGATTTGTGTCAGGTATGAAGCCTGAGACAGTGAGACAAACAGCTTCCCCTTGATAAATCACTGGGCTCAGAAGTCAATGAAAAATGTCACCAATTTGCATAAGTTTGGAGGAGAATATAAAATTATCGGTCTTAAAATTTTGATCTAATTTGTAGATTATGACCTTTCTTAGAACAGATTGAAAGGAATATGTAAGCATTGCTCTTATTTATTTCATTTCCTGAAATAGAGCCACGTAGAGCTTTACAGGCATGGGGTGTTTGCAACTATTGGTTTGATTCTTCCAGACCTCCAGAAAATGTTCTAAAATTCAGTGCACATTCTTTCCTGCTGGTAAGAGTCCAAAGGCCAAGTTTGTGTGCATGTGAGAAACCCAAAGATGAATGCAAAGATAATCATAGAATTATAGATTATCTCAGCTAAGAGGTCTAAAATAAATCACTTAATCCAAACTCTTCCTTTTACAGTGAGGAATGCAAGATCCAGAGAAATGAAGAAATATCTTAGGATTTAGAGTGATGAAGTTACAACTTGTGCCAAATCACGAGGCCATTTAGCTTCAGCGCTGGAACAGGAATATATGCACTCTTATCTTTTCACAACCTCTTGGAATAAAGAAGCACCTGTAGCCTTTGATTAGTCAACAGCATCACCACGTGGAGACAGCACATTCTGAGTAGATGTTTCAACACTGGGGGAAAGAAGAACTGAAGACGCAGGGAGTACCAGTGGTGTTAGGATGCCAGCAGCTGAGTGCCCCTCTGTAGACCCCACAGGATAAGCCAGAGGTCAGCGTTGGAACAGTACAGCCGTGACCAGGGACTGAGACCAGGAAAAGTGGAAAGAGAGAGAGTTAGCAGATAACACCTTTTGAAAATCAGTGGGAGGTTGAAGGCAGGGTCAAGACTAGGGTGACTCAGTGAGACATTAGCCTAGGGCATAAAACTTAAGGAGTCACCAAAAACTCAGCAGCAATGATAAATGAAATTACAGTGCAATATTTTTAAAAACCCAAAATTAAAGCAAAAACATGCCTGATGAACAAAACATAAAACTTCTAAATAAAGACAGGGTTAGTACTCCTGATTTTTCCGTTTGTCCTGGATTCCAATTCGGCTCTGCCAGGTACCCATCCCGCCTAGTCACAGCTTTTGACCTACCCAGATGCCTTTCTGCTTATCTTTCTCTTTGACATTCACTCATTCCCTTCTCTTCTTAACCCTAACTTTCCTTTTCCTTTGTTTCTTCAATTCTCTTTGACTTTAGTTTCTAGCTTTTGTTTTTCATATATGTTCTTCCTTCTTGAGTTTCTTTTCCTTTAGCACTTTAATACTCCATCTGCCGTCTTCTCTCTCCCTTTACAAGCCATCCCAGAAAACTAGTTTAGTAGTCTTTGCTTTATGTATATAAGTTTTTATGTTTCAAATGTATATCTATGTATACATCTCCAAGGAAAATATGAAATTTTCATTATTGCTTTTATGTTTTTAACCCTCACTGAATCATTTTTGGAAGAAGTGCTAGACAAATGATTTCATCTTTCTTTGGCTCAGTTCCCTAATATGCATAACAGGGTTATGTTGACCTCACACTGTAACTATAAATATTAAATGAGGGAACATGTATCAAGCACATACACAGTGGCTGATATTCTATAAAGATGTTTGGTTACAACAGCTACAATGATGTCACAGTCTACAGTTGTTAAAATATCTGTGTTTTTCTGTAAGGTGTGTCCATTTAAAGTAATTTCGTTTTGGCATACTCTAATGTATGTATCTATAATGTTCTATCACTTTTCAAAGCACTATCATATGATTAAAATGTCTCTAGGAGGGGTGATGTGGGATTTTTTTTAATCAAAACTAATTCTGAAATACATTGACTTCATTATGTATTATTCAAAAATGAAAACTCCTGCAATTAACTTCACTCTCTCACTTTTTTCCTGGACAAAATTATCTATATAAAATGAAGCAAATGAGACCTTGAAAATTTTTCCATAGAGCTGCTCTGTGCTAAGAAAAAAAAAAATACTGAAATTAGTTATAGTTATAGCAACGAAATTCGCAGATCAAAAATCCAGAAGTCTCCTCTGAGGTTTAGAACACATTACCTGACAATAATGTAAAAGTTTAACAGTAAAACTATGATGGAAATTGGGAGCATGAGATGGTCAGGGAGGCAGGCATCAACTCTTTCAAGTGGGATGCCCACAGGAAGCTCATACCCAATCAGGGGGTTACACAATATCCCAGACCAGTATTTGAGAGATTCCAGAAGGACCACCATCTGCAAGCACAAAGGCCTCTGATGAATTGTTTAAATGCTCTCCCCCCCAATTTTTCTAAACTATTAACAAATAAGCTCTTAACATACATAAGTTAATGTTTTGGAGGGGATCTCATTGTGGCTGAGAGTGAATTAATTTTATGTGTTAGAAACAACCTTTTGAAGAAATGTTACGCAAGTAATGGTATTTCTATGAGTCAATAAAATAACAATAATTACAAATTGCATTTTGAATCTGTTGCATGATATTCTGATTTCTCTTCAGATCATATAAATCTTTTCCCTTTTGCTTTATCAGTTGCATGATATCGGAAAATCACAACATGGTAAGTGATAATGAAAGAATTTTCATGTATATATGTTATATGTGTGTATTAAATATAACATACATACATATAAATTATTTCACTTTCATATATATACACACATACATATATATACATATACAACAAATATAATCCCACTTAATTAAAACTGCCTAAGCCGGGGTGCGGTGGCTCATCCTATAATCCCAGCACTTTGGGAAGCCGAGGCAAGAGTATTGTCTTAGCCCAGGGGTTCGAGACCAGCCTGGGCAACTTGGTGAAACTTCATCTCTATAATAAAACACAAAAAAACTAGCCAGGCATGGTGGTGTGTATCTTTAGTTCCATCTTCTTGGAAGGCTGAGGCAGAAGGATCACCTAAACCTGGCAGATCAAGGTTACAGTGGCCATGAGTGTGCCACTGCACTCCAGCCTGGGTGACAAGAATGATACTCCTACTAAAAACAAACAAAACTGACTAAAGCAAACAGACCAGAAGAAAACACACAGACATATACATAATTTTATATGTATAACTGTCAATGTCTTAATAGTTTACTTTTGTAGCATTTTTGTTAGAAAACAATTATAAATGAACAAAAATTGCTCACATTTACAATTCTTAATTTTATTATACTTTTGCACTTTCCATAAAATTTTTCACTATTAAGAGTCTATGACTCTGAGCTTCTCTTTAGTATTGTAAAAATCAAGTTGGCCATATCTTATCCCGTATAAATAAGCATGTGTGACACTCTCTCACTCACAGAGGTTTCCTGTAGTCTCTTATTCGCTGTTGTGCTTTTCCTTTTGCTCCCAGGTATACTATTCCAAGAACCAAAGTTTTTCCAAGAGGGGAAAAGATAACATTGTTCTTAGGAAATAAGGAAACCACTTTATAAAGATCCACTACAAATTCAGTATTTTCTTGAATCAAGTTCTTGAGCAGTGACTTCCAGCAAAGGCAAGGGAGGACATTCCACAACAATTTCTTATCCATTCTAACTTCAGTGCATTGTTTAATTCAAAATGTGTTAGTGTTTAAAATAGTGTTTACCACAATGAGTTCCCTACCTGTTAGAACTTTTTATCTTAGAACATACTACCACAAGAAGACTCCATTCAATTCCTGTATTCTGACCAAGCATGACCTAATAGAAGAAACAGTTCATGTGCTACAGGTATTTCATATATAGCTTCAAGATTACTATGAAATATATTTGCGATTAAAAAAAAATCAAAGGAGAAAACAATATCGTAATGTTATCAGCAGTAGTGCTACCTCCAAATGGTTATATGAAACATTTTTTATCTTTTCCCATGGTTTAAGTGGGTCACCTGAAGCTCTGACATTAAGGAAGCATTTTTCTGGAATACTTTAAAATGTTTATAGATTAAGAGGAAAAATAAGCCCAGCTCGGTGGCTCAGCCTGTAATCCCACGTTTTAGGAGGTTGAAGTGAGTGGATTGCCTGAGCCCGCGGGTTCGAGACCCGCCTGGGCAACTTGGCAAGACCTCATCTCTACAATAAATCAAAAATTAGCTGGGCGTGGTAGCACGTGCCTATAGTTCCAGCTACTTGGAAGGCTGAGACGGAAGGATCGCCGGAGCCCAGCAGGTGAAGGCTGCGGTGACCGGGAGCGGCCACTGCACTCCAGTCTGGGTGACAGAGTGAGACTCCAACTCAAAAAAAAAAAAGAGAGAGAGAGAGAGAGAGAGAGAGAGAAAATAAAATAAAAACCTGCATACTCCAGTGTGTTTGGGGACCTATGAAATTAGGAACTTAATATATTCTAAAGTAATTGGATAATCTGGCTACCTTTATATGACAATTTTGCTCATACTTTATTTCTTAAAATAGAATTCTTTGAAGCCTGCCGTGAACTTTTTCAAAGGAAGAAAAATAAGATGCAGAAAAAATGTTTTTAAAAAACAGCATGACAGTCAAGTACAAATAGTACAATAGTAACAAAGGAAAGAAGGAAGAAATTTAAAGTGTCAAACAATAATTTGACACAAATACAAATAGCAGCAATTAAAAACTATTAATAATCGACAGCACTAATGATATCATATTAAAGTGTTCTCCTCTGAAATTGCAGAAAATTCAACCATTTCTTGAGCAGAATTAGTTTAGCAATATTACTACATACTTGGTAGAATACTGATGCTGAAACCTTATAATTTTTAGTCACCCCACTTTAGCCTTACAAATAATACATCAGTAGGTTACTAGGAAGTAGCCCTTCATTGGGAGCAAAAATGGAAACTTCCAGAAGAAAATGTTGTTAGCCTTAAGTGGACACCTATACTTCAATAGAGTGTTTTGCAGAGCACTGAGTGGACACCATGACCCCTGAATGGGTTAAAAATCAATAACAACTAATATGTAAAGATTACTAACAATCAAATGTTCTTCCAACTAAGCTACAGTCACTATTTAGATATTTCTAATTATTTTTAATTTATGTAATTAAATGATTTGTTTAGATATACATTTTGCAAAGGACAAAAACCTCAAAAGGCAATTCAAAGCACTTGCTAGAAAGTAATGTGTTGGTAAGCTGCGAATATAGACACATACTCTCAAGTAAATGTTTTATCAAGGATTAAGTTAGTATATAAGCCTGTGAGTGAGACAGCCACAATAGTAAAAACCAGAAAGTAAGAGAAGTTTTACATGCAAAATGAATGTCTATGTATTATTGTTATGATATATTCAATTTCTCAGATTTTTGACAAAAATATCTGTATGTAGATATGTAAGAAATCAGTGTTATTAGTACTTTTGTCATCAAGTGTCAATTCATTATATACAACTTTATGTACTTAGTTTATATCAGAATAGTAAGCAACATTATGAAATATGCAATTTTCCCTTGTAGTAGAATCTTACCATTATAATTGTTTTCGCCTTATCATTAACAATCTTAATAATCAAAATTTATATTTTTTAAGCTTCCTTTTTTCCCAGAGCATTTCTAAACACTTAATAAATTATAAGCTCAGACAAATAATTAGTTTTAAAAATTCACCTAACTCATTAGGTTCTGGATCATATCTCATCAGAAAAGCACAAAATGCTGGTGAACTAAGCAACCTGATGAACAGTCCCATAAGAATTGAACATTCTACTTTTTGGTAAAATCATTTAAGGAGAATCAAAGAAATACATTAATTTAATAAATTCAAATGATTTCTACACAAAAGTGAATGGGCAAACCATTCCCCTACTTTACTGAACCGACTGAGTCAATGTTATTGCATACATACTTAATGCAAAAGCTATTTAATTTTTTTTTTTTAGTAGCAGTCTCACTCTGTCGCCCCGGCTAGAGAGCAGTAGCACACTCATGGCCACCCCAGTGATGACTTGCTGGGTTTCGGCAATCCTTCCACCTCAGCGTTCCACGTAGCTGGAACTACAGGCGCCTGCTACCACTCCCAGTAATTTTTTATTTAGTAGGGACAAGTTCTTGCCAAGTTGCCCAGGCTGGTCTCGAACCCGTGGGCTCAGGCAATCCATTCACAGCCTCCCAAAGTGCTGGGATTACAGGCTGAACCACCGAGCCCGGCCCAAAAACTGTTTAATTTTAAGACACTGACTCCAAATTGGCTTCTGATTATTCGCTGCAATGTTACAACTGAAATGTGCTTGCTGGGAAACACTTGTACAAGAACACCTGATCTATCAAGGCCAACCCTATTTATCTTGAACACTGCTTGATTAATTCCTCTAGAACCAAAACATGTGTTCACTACATTTGTATAAAAGAACTGACATGATCAGGATAATGATCGATTATTGAAATATATAAGACATGAGAAAGAAGACAATAAAATAATTTTTTGAAATTATAAAGCTTTTATTATACTATCTTTTATTTTTCCTTTAAAAGTAGAAACATAATTTGAAAGAAGGTGCCCATGTTGTAAATTTGCTCGTAGGTGGTTCTTTTTGTTTCTTACAGAACTCACACATGAGATTAACAATGTACCCCATCATAAATATTTCAGAATGCCTATGAGAAAATTAATAGAGTCAAAATGAGCCCAGAATGCAGAAACAAATTACTGCCTCATTGATAGCTCAACATTTCATCAAATTGCACAATAGTCTGAGGAGTTTCCTATAGATATAAGTCCTATTTTAATCCTTAAGAAAAACAGCGGATATTGAAGAAATACATTCCTTATTTTGACTAACAAGACCAGATGATTATTGATTTACCAAATTATATCTGTATTACTTTTATATGCTTTTAAAACTCTACATGATTTCACTACAAAAAGTTCATTAATAAAAAACAGAAGAACGTAATGTGTTTTTATCTCATTTTTGCACCTCAAATCAGTGACCTCAATGGCAATCAGATATTAAGCATGTGGTATTATTCATCAGTAACACCTGAAGAAAGAAATGGAGAATTTGATCTGGTTTTAATTAAGCAAATGTCACTAGATCACCATATTTAATATTATGTCGGTAAACTAGTATAAAAGAAATAAAATGAGAGTGAATAGCTTTAAAAGGAATTCATTTTAAGAAACTCTCTCAAAGATCCTGCTAATATCTTTCAGTGCCCTCACAGGGCTATAGCTTCCCAAGAGACTGGAAAGCCTCATGACAATTTTAGGCCATAGACTCATAATTAACTACAATATTTGATCTCTCATGCAGGCATTTCCAAATGTTTTCTAAAACCTGGGTTTTATTCTAATATAACTTACTCTAATGTAAGCGAACTCTAATCTACTTTCAACAATTAGAGACAATTTTCCAAAAACAGCTATGCAACACAAGGAGCACTATTGTCCTCTGTGTTCTATACCACGATACCTAAATAAGTATGAATGCTTTCATTCAATCAAGGCTTTTCTGCTCCTGCAGTGATACTAGCAAACATCTGTCACCAGCACCCTTGGCTACCACATTATTGTGTCTGTACACTACTCTGATCACAACATGATTTATCCAGACACAGGCCATTACTTCCCTATCCAATGGCAGAAAACTGCTCTGTCCTACCACGATTATATGAAATTGCTCTGTAAGGACCTTATACTATAGCTGTTCAAGCAGAATGACCATTCTCCAATCTCTTGGGGCATGAAAAGTAATAGTCATAAATTTCTTCTCCCTGTTTTAAGCTCTTTTAGTAGACCATGAAGATCTCACAACAGTTCACAAAATATTACTGCAATACTGCAAACCTTTTAAACATTTTCTCATATCTGGTCTTTCTACAACTTTATTCTGTTTCTAAAGAATCAGGAAA